>NW_007794492.1:0-1540 GCF_000696425.1 Galeopterus variegatus | reverse complement strand
AAATTCCAATTATTGTTTAGAGTATAGGAATTAGAAAGGATGAATGGAGCTCGATTTGTGACGAGGAACAGCTGGCTGCCCAAGCTGAGACTAATAATGTGCTCTATTTGTAAAAAGATGTTTTCGAGTTAAAAATGTGGCCCTGCTTAGATCAGAATTTTCCTACAACAGCCCCAAAGTAGAAAATGTGGTAGCCTCATTTTACAGATGAAGATACTGACGCTACAGAATTCCGAATGACTTCCCCATTCTCACTATTGGAGCTTTCTCTTAAACTGGCTGAATAAATTGTTGCGATTCTGAGTTGGAAGGGATGGAAACTGGATTGCTATCTCAACATTCTTCTGACCTTAATTCATATTGCAGTGTAGATGAAATATGCACAGCCCTGGGTCTTTCTCAACTCGTGGGCTTATACTTCCTTATCTCCAAATTTTCCAGAGTTAAGGAAATATTCTGGGCCCTTATTTCGACCTTCTTCATGTATGATCTTCACACATTTAAAAAAACAAAACAAAACAGGAACACAGTAACATTTTACAGAATCTAAGATGAACAATTTTTCATATTTTAACGTCTCCAACATTGGGAAGTGTCTTATCATCAGCGGTTTATTATAATCACTATGTAGCAGCACCAAACATGGATTTCATTGCCAGCATACACATTAACTTGGTCATAGCTGCTTACACTGGCATTGCCTCCATTGAGTTAGGCAATTATTGGTACATGGGCAGAAATTTATTGTGTATGCAGAAAGGGGTCTACATTTAATACTAGTGATATGAATACTTATTTTGGAGTAATGACCATTATTTCATATTTTTTCACAAAGCAACAACTTCATGCTCTACAGGACCTAAGAAGGGAAGATATCCACAATTAGCTAAAGTATTTTAATTTTTATCATTGACACAGGCATGACATGGTTAACTGTACTAAGCAAACATGCACTAAGCAAAACAACCAAAAGCAAAAGAAAATTTTTTAAATTGCTAAATCCTTCAGAATACATGAAAGAAATTTCAAAGCAACAAGAAGCTAAAGTGACTGACAATTGTGCTGAGCAGGACTATTGTTAAAGTACTATGACATAGTTTAATTTGCTATAACTTTTCATTCTTGGCTGTAGTAAAATATGTTTTAACTTATGATTTATGGCATCTTAGATTCTATGACATGTTGTAATCCAGATCCAACCAGCATTGTTCTGACCCCTCTTACTGTGTCTGCAGCTATCTTCCCTGCTGGGCTGATGGAGAACACCATCAGGAAGCCCAGGGCATTCAAAACCAAGACCAGACATTGAATATTTGCTATACTGATTTTGATCATGAAATTAACTCACTCTGAAGGCAAATCAATCTTTTGTTCATCTCAACACAAATGTGCCAGACCACAATTTTTATTTCATTACAAAGAAAATTGGTCTAAGCTTTCAAGATAATGTTCTTTATAATTCCCTGGTAATTGTAAAAATACTCATTTTACATTATTTTCTTGGCAATTTAAAACATTGGAGATTACATTAAAATATTTT
>NW_007794491.1:0-1540 GCF_000696425.1 Galeopterus variegatus | reverse complement strand
ATTCGAACTTAGAAGGAAGAGAGACCATTTGGCTCACTCATTGTCATGTTATACAACAGGAGGAGTGCTAGCTCTTTACCAACTGGTCATAAGGTTTTACAATTTAATTATCAATGTTTCTATTGTATTACTTTAAAGTGTACTAAACATATTTTAGTTTTACTACTTTTTAATATTTCTATCTATAATAAGCAAAAGGGGAATGTTTAATGTTTTCACAAAAATTTTTGTAAGTCACAGAACAGTCATACTTTTTTTCATTAGCTATTAAAATAATTTTGCACTTTAGGAGTGTACCGTTAGAAGCCACTGTATATATTATTCAAGTCCTTTCTGAAGTTATTCATCAAATATGAACAGAAATGAAGGAATAAAAGATAATATTACTCTTCCCAACTATAACTATATCATTTACTACTAATAATGATTGCCCTTCTAATCATAAGTAGATTTAGGATATTCTACAGTAGTGTACTAGAAACAGTTGTAAATTTTTGTTTACCTACATTGAAAATGCCATTCAGATTTGCACACATGCATGCATGTGTGTGTAAAATTGTATCATCTGACCTATATTTCTTTTTTCTCAACATCACAGAGTTGATTTTTTGAGCTATGATTTTTTATCCAGCAACAATTTTATTGTTTTACTTATGCTTCCTATAATTTAATGTTTGACAGAAATCTGTATATCCATATCTATCTATATATTTCCTCCAAAGTTAAAATTATTGTCACTTCACTGAATCCTTTTAAAGTAATTTCGCTACTAGTCATTACTAATGTTTATATGGAACAGGTGCCTCTGTAAAATTCTCACTTCACTCTTTATCTTAAAAATATTCAGTACTTGGGGCTGGCCCGGTGGCACACTGCTACAGTGCGCCGCTTGGGAATGCGGCGGCGCTCCCGCCAAGGGTTCGGATCCCACATACAGACCAGCCGCTCACTGGCTGAGTGAGGTGCGGGCGCAACACCAAGGGTTGCGATCCCGTTGCCGGTCCCAGCCCGGTACGGGCGCGACACTGAGGGTTGCGATCTGTTGCAGGTCACGAAAAAAGACAAAAAAAAGAAAAAAAAAAATTCAGTACTTGGACCAAAATAAAAGATTAAGTACGGCAGAAATAAGAATTTAAGAGAATAAAAATGCATTTGCATAGTAACTAGAAGGCAAAAAAAAGAGAAAAAAAAACCTGTAATAGTGTTAATATGTCAGCTTGGTATCAAATGAGGAAGGGTGAATGTTGAATAATAATTGTAAATAATGAAAATAACAAGCTCATTCTAGAGAACTAAGGTACCAGAAATATGCGTGATTAAAAACTGACTTTGAGAACATAGTTAGAACTGAGGAAATATTTGACAAATTTAAACATTTATTGAGAATGAGATATGACATTAGATACCCTAATTTTTTTAATTTAATTTATTTATTTATTTTACATTCAAAGATGTTGTGGAGCAGTGGCAGGGCAGGAGGGAATGGGTAGGGAAACTGAGGTAGAGGTAGGGGAGTGGGGCTGTCCTGGTTGCAGAGGGG
>NW_007794490.1:0-1540 GCF_000696425.1 Galeopterus variegatus | reverse complement strand
AAAACCTGCCTTTGCCATTTACCTTTAAAAGCCAATGCCTGTGTGTTAATAAACGGAACTGATTGACAGAACCCCTACCGCGTCTGAGTGTCCTTTAACTGGGCTGGTTTGGGGCCAGTGGTGTGCTCACCTCTCTTCACGGCTCTCTTCCCCTGTCTCCTTCAAAAGGGGACCGGAGGGAAAGAAGAATCCCGGGCCGTTCGCTCACCCACTGAAAGGAACAAGGCTAGGGCTATACGGGTCGGCTGCTGGCAGCAGACCCGACAAAAATGGACTGTGTGATTCCCACCATGTTGACATTTAGCTAATATCCTGAGGGAATGAGCTGCTATGGCTTGAATGATGGTGTCCCTTCCAAAATTCATGTTGAAACTACTTCCCAATGCAACAGTATTGAGAGGCGTGGGCTTTGGGTTCTTGCCCTACTGTCACTTCCACCATGTGGGACACAGTGTTCCTCCCTTCCAGAGGATGCAGCAACAAGGCTCCATCTTGGAAGCTGAGAGCAGCCAGCACCAGACACTGAACCCACTGGTGCCTTGATCTTGGACTTCCTAGACTCCAGAACTGTGAGAAATCAATTTCTGTGGTTCGTGAATTCTCCAGTCTGTGGTATTTTGTTATAGTAGCCCAAAGAGACTGAGACAGAGCCCTCTCCTACCCTCTCCACCACCACACACACTATAGGCTAAACACCATGCTGGAAATTGATATACAGGAACTAAATCCCATGAGCTTAAAAATAGGATGTGAAGAAGAAAAGGGATGAGACACTTCAAGAGGAAAACAGTGACGTGGAGATGAACCTTTCCGCATAACTGGAGTACCCCTAAAGTGGCTAAACTCTTATGAGGTGGCCTCTAATTCTCACTGGGATTGAATTTACCTGACAGCTTATACAGTATGTCATCTGACAGAGGCTCAAAAATTAGTCATGAAAAATCGTCATTTATTAGACCTCTGTAAAATGGACTGTTATAACTGAACATACCTGTTATGACAGTTTTGGTGCTTTTTGTTTCTTGACATTGTGTAGCAAACTGTGAAGGACAGGACCTTCGATCTGACTCATCATTACTTCCCCCTCACTTTACAGTTTCATTCCTAGAAGTTGTACCCTTTAATGATGTGGAGGCCAGCGGCCAGTGGTTTACATTTTGGCATCACTCTCCCCCTTTTATTTCATTAATTCCTACTCATTCCTTTTGTGTCAACTTAAACATCTCTTCCACCTGGAAACTTTCCCTGACCACTCCAGATTAGGTTAAAAGCTCCTGAAGTACATTTTCATAGCACTTAACAAAGTGTACTGTAATTCTTTATTAACTTATTCATTTTCTTTGAGGCGAGGTCATTGTGTAGGGCTGAACACAGTACTTCACACATTGCAGGCACTAACGAAGATAGGGTTCTGTAACTAAGTAATTAAAATCTGCTGAAATCTGCAACAACAGTCAAGTTTTAACAGCTAATTATAGCCCTTTTCATCCCCCACCATTTTTCTACATTTAAATGCCTTATTTCTACCACACATCTGAGT
>NW_007794489.1:0-1540 GCF_000696425.1 Galeopterus variegatus | reverse complement strand
TACCTATTTCAGACAGTCTACTTCATGTCTCTAAAAAGTGACTCACTACCAATTGTGAGTCGTAGCGAAAGCTGTTTACACATCCGACCTTAATTCCAACTAATTGAAAATACCCAATTGTGGTAATCTTGTGCAGGTGCCATTATCTCTGTGAAGCCCCTAGTAACCAACATTTCTTTCTCCTATGAACACCAACTACCCATAACAAAGAAAAACAATGTGTCATATTTAAATGATTTTTCTGTTGTCTTATCATGAATTATTTGAAAAATTAAGGTATAATTTCTATATAATAACATTTGCACTTTTGCTATACAGTCCTATGAATTTTGACAAACGCTGTCATGCAACCACTACTATCATCAAGATTCACGATAACACCTGTGCCCACCACAGCCTCCACGATAACATCTGCACCCATCACAGCCTCCACGATAACATCTGCATCCACCACAGCCTCCACGATAACACCTGCACCCACCACAGCCTCCATGATAACATCTGCATCCACCACACCCTCCACGATAACACCTGTGCCCACCACAGCCTCCATAACATCTGCAATCCACCACACCCTCCATGATAATATCTGTGCCCACCACAGCCTTCACCATGGCCTCTGAAACCATCTCAGGCTCTGAGTTCACCACAGCTTCCAGCACAGTCTCTGAGACCACCATTCACACTGAAAAAACCACAGAGTCCCGCACAGTTTCTGAGACCGTCAGGTCCTCCACTGCAGGGTCTGTGCCTGCTGTGGCCTCTACCTCAGCCTCTGAAACCATGACAGTCTCCACTAAAGCCTCTGCGACTACTTCAGGGTCACTGCCTTCCACAGTTACCACAACACCTGATAAGATAATCACAGCCTCCACAATAGTCTCTGAGACCACCACACCATTCATGACAATGTCTGTGCCAACCACAACTCCACCACAACCTCTGAGACCACCTTAGCCTCCAGCTCAAACTCCGAGTTCTCCACCATAGCATCGCTGACCGTGACAGTCACTACGCCAGTGTCTGAGCCCACCTTGGCCTCTACCGTAATCTCTGAGACCACCTCGTTCTCCACTATAACTTCTGTGCCCACCACAGCCTCTACCTCAGGCTCTAAGAACACAACAGCCTCTGAGACCAGCAAGGCTGAGACCACTGAGACCACTACGATTTCCACCCAAGCCTCGGACACCACTCTGGCCTCTACCTGTGAGACCATTACAGACTCCACTAAAGCCTCTGTAACACCTGGAGGGCCTGCGCCCTCCACAGACACGGCAACACCTGCTGTGGCATAACATCTGTGCCCACCACAGTCTTCACCATAGCCTCTGACACCACTGTAGGCTATGAGACCACTCCAGCTTCCAGCACAGCTTCAGAGACCACAGCAGAGTCTATGTCCACAGTGACCCCCACCACAGGCTCTGAGAGTGACACAGTCTCCACCACTGCATCTGTGTCCACAGTGACCCCCACCACAGGCTCTGAGAGTGACACAGTCTCCACCACAGCGTCTTTGCCCACAACGACCTCTATC
>NW_007794488.1:0-1540 GCF_000696425.1 Galeopterus variegatus | reverse complement strand
AAAAATGTATTATGCCTGCAGATAATACTCAGGATTGACTAAGGCATCATTTATTTTTTTTTGTAAAGTATCCCAGGACTTTTGGCAAATTGCAAATTGAATATCATATCTCAAAAATAAGCCAAATTATACAAAACAATTCTACTATTATTTTTCTTACTGTAAAATTAGCTTGGTCTATTTAGCCTTATAACTCTAGCAAAGATTAAAGCTGAAAATGCTTGAAGAAAAAATATAAATATATACATATTTTTATATATATGCATATATTCACTCACATGGAGACAAAATATTTGAACTAGTTTATTGTAACACAGGTAAATGTGGCAAAAATCTCTTAGAAGATTTAATGAAGCTAAATCAAATTAATTACAGCTGTATCTGTGGCATCGGATCCCCCCAAACTTCCTTCTGGCATTGCAGAGACCTTGGCATATGTGAGTTTAGGTCATGGTACTCAAAATCAAGAAGCTGACAGATCAGATTTTCTTCTTGAAATTTTGCTCATTAGCCAAACCCTTAACGCTTAGTACACCAGGTCACTCCACTTGAATTCCCAAACAATACATGACTTTGGGACATCATCCCTTGATAACTCATTGAAAGTGTCATTGAACATGTACCGGGTGTAACGTGTCACAGACAACAACTTAGGCAAGAGGATTGTTTCTTTTTTCTGTCACATAGTTTTGACAGTTTCACAAGCATCTAAAAGCAGCCTTCAGATTCCGTCTTAACATTTTGTTTCACTATCATGAACTGAATTCCTTTGACTTATTAAAAATTTGTTTAGACATTATTATAACATTCTTTTGATAAGTTTGAAAGTGAATGAAAATATTGACAGATTATTTGGGGAAATAAAAATGTTTACATTAATTAGAAAATAAAGCAACATTTTTTTAAGCAGCTAATATTTGTTACATATATTCAATTATTTTCAGTATTAATTTATAACTTTTTTCTCCCTATCACTGTCAGGTTTTAAATTAATGTACTGTTTTTTCAGGATATATCTAAGCCTCCTTAATCCCTATGGGCTATTTAAGGGTGTACATTGTTTCTAAACTCTATCTATAATAAAGAGATGAAAATGAAATATCCTGCATGCTCTTAGAAAAGATATAGGGTGATATAAAGCTTAAGCCAAAAATGTGTAAAGCATTATGAAGACTGTATATGAGTTTTTTAAACTGTCTAAAATCAGCAGTATTCCCTTTTTCTCCCCTTACTGTCGAACAATACATTCTCCCCTATTAAGGCAATCACAGAAGACATTTCATTTTTCTGCTACTGTAATGGTGAAATATGTGAGGATCAATCTACCCCTCTTCTGTTATAATTGGAGATACTATCTCCACACACCTGAAGTACTTCCTCGATTTGTGTTTTCATCCCTTTATTCCCCCTCTGGCACACCACTGACAAAACTTTCTTGTATGTCATCCATTATTTCTCTTTAAGACCTCCTTCCCTGGGCCGGCCCAGTGGCGCACTGGATAGTGCGCCGCTCGGGAAGCGCTGCGGCGCTCCCGCCGCA
>NW_007794487.1:0-1540 GCF_000696425.1 Galeopterus variegatus | reverse complement strand
CGACCCCTAGATAGCCCAGGTTGGGGCTGGTCACCAGAAAGAGCAAATGATTAGAGGGTTAAAACTTTGAGCCTCAACCACCAACCTCGAGGAAAGGAAGGAAGTGGGGGCTGGAGATAAAGCTCCATGGAAACTCTTTAACAAGATGTGATGATCTTCCGGCACCTTCCCCCATCCCTCGCCCTACGCACCCCTTCCTCTGGCTGTTCATCTGTATCCTTCACAATATCTCTTATAACAAACTGGTAAACATGAACAAGTGTTTCCCCAAGTCTACGACCCATCTTAGCAAATCAGTCTAACCCAAAGAGTAGGTGGTAGGAACCCCAATTTATAGTCTGTCAATCAGAAGCATAAGTGACAGTACTTGGCATCTGAAGTGGAGGGCAGACTAGTAGAACTGAGCCTTTAACCTGTGGGATGTGACTCTAACTCCAGGTAGACAGTGTCAGAACTGAATTGAATTGCAGAGATCCAGCTGGTGTTCCCTGGAGAATCGCCTGGCGTGAGGGCTGGGGGAGTTTTTCCCCACACATCTAGTCACAGAAGTGTTCTGTGCTGTGTGAGTAGAGAGTTTGTTTTCTCCTTCAGATTCAGGCTCCATCCACCCAAAGCTCCTAAATCAGAATCTGCATTTTATCAAGAGCCCCTTGTGATGTGCACGTACGTTAATGCTGGGGAAGCTCTGGTCTGATGCCATGCACAGGACATTGCACAGGTAGGTTCTGATGTGCCCACACCAGAAGGTGGGCCCCAGGTATGCAGAACCTTCCTTATAATTTGAAAATACAGTATTAGACTGAGTAGATTAGATTTTGTTTTGAGCATGTCCCTGATGACTGACTACTCAACATGGTTGTATTTTTCACTCCAAGCACAACAAATGCTTGTAGCTATTTATCAATAAAATACTTACTAAATGAGAACAGCAGACTCAAACTAAATTCAAAGTTAAGCTTTCCTATTTCCAGTCCTAAGTTATGTTACAAATCAGAAACAAATGCCTCGATGACACTCTTCCATGAGCCACGGCTAAAATAAGGATCCTCTCTCATGATTAAATTAGGACAAGGACTCATTTCTGTAGAATTTTTAAAATAGCATCTCTAAAGAATTTTTACAACTTGATTAGTTTTTCTGTTGACAAACCCCGGAGCTCTCTGTGTGTTTGACAAGGAAATGAGAAGGGAGATGGAATTAAGGCATCTGAGAAAGAGCGAAGGATGCTAAATGTCTGTAGGTCTTTCATTTCAACAGAACAAGTGTGAACCTGAAGTTACCAGAAAGAAGTCACCTGCCAGAGTCACCCTGGAGGGGAGAGCACATCCCAAAAGCTCCCCGAGGAAGAGCTGCTAACCTCATCCCGGTGCCTTGGCTGTATCCACTGAGCCTTGCAGAAAGCACAGCATATATCAAGTGCACAAATATCAACATTGGGGTTTTTTTGTTGTTGTTGTTGTTGTTTTTTTCCTTTTTGTCTTTTTTGTGACCGGCAACGAATCGCAACCCTCAGTGTCGCGCCCGTACCGGACCGGGACCG
>NW_007794486.1:1185-1540 GCF_000696425.1 Galeopterus variegatus | reverse complement strand
GTATAAAAATTCTCTTATCAACAAACATTGTTGCCTGGGTTTACTAATCAAACAGGAGTACTTTTGTCTTTGCTAGAGGCTTTTAAATTGTTTACCCCACCAAAACCAAAAATAAAACTAAGTATATATATATATATATACTTTATATATAAAAAAACCCTTTATATATAATTTTTATATGTAAACAAGTATGTAAAAAGGAGGTGATTTAAAGAAGGCCATAAATGTGGGGTATGGTTATGGTTGGAGGGGCTAAAAAAATAATAATAAATAATAATAATAATAAAATTAAATTAAATTAAATAAATAAAAATAAAAATAAAAATAAAATAATAATAATAATTTTTATGTAAGA
>NW_007794486.1:0-643 GCF_000696425.1 Galeopterus variegatus | reverse complement strand
AAACTGGGCTTTGTATAATTTGGTCTAATGGGTGCTTATTTACTAACCTAAAGGTATAAAAATTCTCTTATCAACAAACATTGTTGCCTGAGTTTACTAATCAAACAGGAGTACGTTTGTCTTTGCTAGAGGCTTTTAAATTGTTAACCCCACCGAAACCAAAAATAAAACTAAGTATATATATATATACTTTATATATATAAAACCCTTTATATATAATTTTTAGACAAATTAGGCCAATTGAACATCAATAAAAAAGAAACAAGTATGTAAAAAGGAGGTGATTTAAAGAAGGCCATAAATGTGGGGTATGGTTATGGTTGGAGGGGCTAAAAAAAAAAAAAAAAATAATAATAAAATTAAATTAAATTAAATAAATAAAAATAAAAATAAAATAATAATAATAATTTTTATGTAAGAAAGCATCTGGTACAGTTTATTTTTGTCCTAGAGTAAAATGACTGGTTATTTACAAAACAAAAAGTATAGAACAAAAACAAAATGTCTAAGTAAGTCTTGATAATGGTTTAGGTAAATAAGTTTGTTTAAAAGGTTTTACAGCAAAAAAAAATAATAATAATAAATAAATAAAGAGAGAGAGAAAGAGACACTTGAGTGCTCTTACTACAAAATTGTAAAAGGT
>NW_007794485.1:0-1541 GCF_000696425.1 Galeopterus variegatus | reverse complement strand
ACTAAAAATCAACTGAGAATTAACATATACTTGATTAGAATTGATTAGATGGGCTTTTTGCCCTGCTAGTGTGTTACCGGACTCAGGTCCAGCTGCCCTCCCCTTTGAAAAGGAAAGAAAAAAAACTCAGAAGTCAAAAGGTTGGTGTTAGAAAAGCAGATGTATTCAGCTGAAGGAGGTGGTAGGCTCTCCTATCTCAATGATTTACATTTACTGAGGGGTTTTTAAAGGAAGGGTTGAGGGAATGGAATGTGGGAAGTGAAAAGCAGGAGAGCAGGAGATGTGAGTTACGAGGGGTTCGTGTTTGTGAGTCAGGTACAAGGTCTTGCCAAGGCCTCATCTTGTTTCTGTTCTCATGTTTGCTGTTATCTCAGGACCCTGCAAGATTTTGATTTGCGCCAGCGTACTGGCTAGTGCCCAAGATCAGCTTTCAGTCGTTTGGCCTTGATCATTTCTCAAAACTCTACAAGTCTCAAAGAAAGAACTGTTAGTTTTGCAAAGTACTAATTAGTTTCTCAGCCTTGTTTTCCTACTTAGCAAGTGAGATAAGAAAGTCAGGGGATGGGAAGCAAGAATGGAGAGAAAAAAACTGTCCTTTTTAAAATCCTCCCCCTCTCTGCAGCCCAGGCAGCTTTAGGTCCCAACATGGCTTCAGTCCTGCTCACTCCAACAGTTGTAGACTGTTGCTCCTAGCTAAGGACTTTTGTCCCATAAGTTTTTTTAGCTAAAGAACCCTGTCTAAAAATCAAATGAGAATCAAAATTTTCAACCCTCTACAACAGTGAAGGTAAATAGTTCAATAGAAAATAATGTTCTATGTAAAAATGCAGGAATCACAGATCAATATAGTTGATGAATCCCCTACTGTTAAGATTTTAAGAAAAGGGACTTTAAAGATATCTTGTAGACATCAGACTTGCCCTGCATCTTTTTTTGTGCCTTTCATTAACCTCCACATTTTAGTAAAGGATTAGAGAGGAATATTGGACCATTTAGAATATTAAGAATAGCTTCTTGGGATTTTATTGATTAGTGTCTATTTTCAGTGAAGGTTGGTTTTCTCCAAGTCGAAATTTCCACAAGGCTTTGTGTTCATAGCGACGTGAAGACAATGGGCTATTTGAGGATTTGTGCTGTATGTGCATCATGTGAAAGGGAAGACCCACCTGTGCTCGAAGAGAGTATAAAGCCACTGTTACTGAATACAGAAATAAATATTAGATGTAGGTAAAATATCTATCTATACAACAACATATATCTCTATATATGCCTTAAATACACTCGAGCATTAGAAGTTTGAAACTAGATTTAAATTAAGAAAATGTCAAATAGAACCCCTTAGATAATCATCATAAATTACTAATATAAATAAATATGAAATATATGATAAGCTGACAATTTGGATGTTCTGAAAACAGCCAATAAGCACGTGAAAAGATGCTCAGCATCATTAATCAATGGGAAAATTCAGGTCAAAACCACAATGAGACACAACTTTCCACCCATTAGGACGGTTATAATAAAAAGGATGAGAACGGGCC
>NW_007794484.1:1136-1541 GCF_000696425.1 Galeopterus variegatus | reverse complement strand
CTTACTTTGATTTTATTTTTCTCAAGGTAACCACTAAAACCCCAAAATAATTTCAACTTTCCACAACTGGCAAAATATAGACAGTTGTGGGTCGAAATATTTTCAAAACTTGTCCCTATCTTTGGTTTTGAGGCATTTTTATTTCATTGAGTTTTCATAATGCTGCAGTTTGTTTAATTGAAGATGAATTGATAATATGTCTCCAAAGTGTTCTTAAGTACACTAAGATGCAAACTCCGTGGAGGCAGGGATTAGTGTTAGTTTTGTTTTGTTTTTTTTTTTTGTCTTTTTTGTCTTTTTTCCATGTCCAGCAACGGATTGCAACCCTCAGTGCTGCCCCCGTACTGGACCGGGGACCGGCAACGGGACTGCAACCCTCGGTGCTGCTCCCGCTCCTCGCCCAGC
>NW_007794484.1:0-207 GCF_000696425.1 Galeopterus variegatus | reverse complement strand
GTTGCTCCCGCGCCTCGCTCAGCCAGTGAGCGGGAACCGGTCTGTATGTGGGAGCCGAACCCTCGGGCGGGAGTGCCGCCGCGCTTCCCAAGCGGCGCACTATCCAGTGCACCACCGGGCCGGCCCCTAGTGTTAGTTTTTTGGGTGGTTTTTTTGTTTGTTTTTTTTTCCTGTATCACCAGTGCCCACAACATTGTGCCTGATACA
>NW_007794483.1:0-1541 GCF_000696425.1 Galeopterus variegatus | reverse complement strand
GCCTTTAGTCTCAGATGAGACTTTGGACTTTTGAGTTGGTGCTGCAATGAGCTAAAGACTTCTGGGACTGGGATGGAATGTGTAGTATGTGAATGTAAGGGTCATCTATCCTCGCTAAGGGAACATCATGGAAGCTTCTGAACACATAGATTGTATGGCAAGGGACCCTGAAGGGGTGGATTGTTGGGAAAATGGAATAATTTGATTAGGCCCCGTCGCCTGCCCTTGGTTGGGGGTGGTATGGCACATTCTTTGTGGATAGGTTGTGTGTGGGTGGAGTTAGTGTGCCTGCACAGCATGCCACGACCTTGGCTGGCATCTGCCTCGGGCGTCTGCCCGCACAGCCATGCTCTCGAACCTACAGCTTCCCAGGACCTGTTTGCCAGTTACCTAGTTCATAGACCTGCGTGTGAGGGGTTCTGGTGACCCAGCCTGGCATGTGAGGAGTCTGGGGACCCAGCCTGGCATGTGAAGGGTTTTTGACCCACTCTGGACGATGGGCTTGAGGGGTCTGTGAGCTCCAGACCCAACCCTATCTCGACAATTGGCCCAGTCAGCAGGATTACGGGCAAGTAAAAGAGCTCGACATGGGGACTGTGTCTATCTGTTCTCTGCTATATCCTCAGGATTTAACAAAATGCCTAGTCAGTTGTGAGCACTCAGTAAATATTTGTTGAATGAAAAAAAGAAAGAAAAGAACGGGAGAGAAGGAGAGAGGGTGGGAGGGAAAGATGGGAAAGAAAGGGAGGGAGGAGGGAAGGAAAGAAACAAGGAAGGAGGGAGGAAGGAAGGAAATAAGGAACTGAGGAAAAAAGAAAAGAACAAAGGAAGAGGTAAAGGGGCAGAAAGGTGTGATACTGGCTTCCAACTTCCAGAGCCCTAGTGGGCCCCAAAAGCAGGGAATGAGATCTGGTTCCAATGTCCATCACCTCAGAAACTCAAAGCAATGGTCTTCCCTCCCTGAGACCTGTTCCACCTTTCCTTTTAAGCCCTCAAAGTACAGAGTCACACTGTTTTCCCCTTCCCTAGACAATAGGGCTACTCAACTTCCCCCTCCCCCCAAAAAGGAGGCTATACTCAGGGACTCCAGGGAACCCCTCTCTAACCTTCTGAGGAAGGCTACCCTAAGTAATTCTTCCAATGAACATACCCCTCCTGAAGAGTTTCTGGGGGTGACAGCTGACACTCATAATGAAAGCCAGATTAACAAGAGAAAAGCATAACAGATTTATTTAATCAAGGTTTTACATGACACCATGACACGGAAGCCTTCAGAAATGAAGACCCAAACACCCAAGGGAAAACTGTCTGCTCTTATGCTTAGATTCGATGAAGAGTGAACAGCCCTGTAGAGCTGGATTGGACAAAAAGGGAATGATCTAATGGTGATGGACTGAGGGGTGAAACCCAGCAAGGTCTGTGTGTTCAGATTCTTCCTGGCCTCTCTGTGTGGCCTTCTTTCCTCCTGGGAATAGGGCAGGACCCCTTGTGGAATGAGGGTCTTATAACCTACTTGCAGACAAGGTAGGTCAGAACATTTC
>NW_007794482.1:1143-1541 GCF_000696425.1 Galeopterus variegatus | reverse complement strand
AGTGGGGGTGAGGGGGTGTTGAAGAGAGATTGGGTATGGAGTGAAAAGATTAATGAATATATTAACAATATTGATTTGATTGATATATGTTGTACACAGGTGATGGTAATCAAAACTGTAGCCCAAATATATGTAGAATTAGTTATGCTTCAATAAAAATATAAATAAAATAAAAAATAAATAAAATCAACATACAAAATTCAGGTGTGTTTTTATGTGCGAACAACAAACTAGGAGAAAAAGATATCAAGAAACCAAGATCATTTACTATTGCTACCAAAAAATAAAATAAAACAAAATGCTTACGGGCCAGCCCATTGGCGCACTGCTACAGTGCACCGCTTGGGAGTGTTGCGGCGCTCCCACCGAGGGTTCAGATCCCACATACAGACCAGCCG
>NW_007794482.1:0-228 GCF_000696425.1 Galeopterus variegatus | reverse complement strand
GTGCCCGCTCGCTGGCTGAGCGAGGTGTGGGCGCAACACCGAGGGTTGCGATACCGTTGCCGGTTCGGTCTGTTACGGGCGCGACACTGAGGGTTGCGATCCATTGCCGGACACGAAAAAAGACAAAAAGGAAAAAAAAAATGCTTACAAGTAAATTTTAAAAAGGGGGTGAAAGATTTCTACAAGGAGAACAACAAATCACTGCTGAAAGAAGTTAAAGAGGACACA
>NW_007794481.1:0-1542 GCF_000696425.1 Galeopterus variegatus | reverse complement strand
TGGAAAGAAATGAACAAATTAAGCACAGAAAAATAATAGAAGAGGGAAAAATGCAATATCTATGTTGAAGTAGAGAGGTGGCAGATACTATTTTCCATTTTTTGCTATTTTACTTTTCATATCATGTAATATATGTATCTACCTTTGCCATTGAAATGTGGGTTCTGGGCTGGCCCGGTGGCGCACTGCTACAGTGCGCCGCTTGGGAGCGTGGCGGCGCTCCCGCCGAGGGTTCGGATCCCACATGCAGACCGGTTCCTGCTCACTGGCTGAGCGAGGTGCGGGTGCGGCGCTGAGGGTTGCGATCTGTTGCTGGACACGAAAAAAGACAAAAAAAAAAAAGAAATGTGGGTTCTTTGGCAAGAGGAAACTGTCTTTTATCTAATTATCTTTAGATAATGAGTGTCTTGCATATAGTAAGTATATAGGTTTTATTTTTATAAATGAACAAATCCAGTGCTCTTCTCTCTTCTATTCCATTTAATTCCCCAAGATTTGCAAACAAAAAAGAGATAAAAGAAATGTATTAAATAATTTCAACACTGCTAGGTAAAGAGAATTTATTACATTACTTTCTCTTTAGATTTTTAAGAGCTTGCTGTTTATATTTTGATTTAATCATCTTTTATAATTTTGTCAAACATTTACATGAATCTAAGATAAAAATGTCAAACCAAGGTACATTCAGGGAAGCTTAACTTCCATCTTTGTTTTCTTTACTCTTCTTCCTTTCCATAACAGGAAACTTTTCATAAATTTTTGATTTACATTTGCCTTTTTATTTTCTATGTGCATACACCTACACACATATTTTTACTCATTTTTAGATAAAAGGTAAGAGTCTATAGATACTCCTGTAACTTGATGAGTTTACCTAATGCTGTATTGTAGAGAAGATCAGTCATGGTGTTATATAGTAATCTTTTTCTTTCTTATTTGCATGGCATTCTATTGGGATGGTTTACCT
The DNA here is from genome assembly GCF_000696425.1 of Galeopterus variegatus. Classification (NCBI taxonomy): domain Eukaryota; kingdom Metazoa; phylum Chordata; class Mammalia; order Dermoptera; family Cynocephalidae; genus Galeopterus; species Galeopterus variegatus. The sequence goes on along the minus strand of NW_007794481.1, from coordinate 575 downwards.
CAGGTTTTTATTATTTTTAATCAGTTATCTTGTCAACCAATTCCATACCAAATAGGACTGCATTGATTAGTCATATAAATATGTTACTGTTATATTTTTGCAAGTGTATTTTGGGGATAAATTCCTAGGAGTAGAATTGCTTGAATAAACTACTTATGCATATGTAATTTTGCTGGCAATTGCACAGATTGTTCTGTTCTGTGTGTGGAACAGCAATAGAAGAGAAGTCTGTCCATGTGAGTTTTCATTTGTATCTGGCTGATGAATGATGTTGAAAGTTTTAAAATGTTTAAAGAACATTTGAATTTCTTTTTAAGTAAACTCCAGCACTCTTTTCTTGTTTATTTTTCCATAGTGATTTGCTATTTTTCTTATTTACTTTTATTTAGAAAGAAAATGTTTTTTCTATACATTGAAAACATTTCCCAGCCTTCTATTTTATTTATGAAGGATTTTGCCTAAAAATATATATATTTCATGTCAAATTATTCATTATTGTAGAGGATTCTTAAAACAAATGTGCTTCACAGGGCCTGGTTTTCCAAAGCCTTGCAGTTTCAAATATTGACCTTGTG
>NW_007794480.1:0-1542 GCF_000696425.1 Galeopterus variegatus | reverse complement strand
TTTCTCAGGCTTTTGATCTTGGACTGAATTACACCATTGGCTTTCTTGGTTCTCCAGCCTGCAGATGGAATATCATGGGACTTCTCGGCCTCCATAATCATGTGGGCCAATTCCTATAATAAATCTCTTCTTATTAGATATAGATAATAGGTGACAGACAGACAGACAGACAGACAGATAGATAGATAGATAGATACTATTGGTTCTGTCTTTCCAGAGAACCCTAATACAATCAGACTTGCATTTTAGAAGGATTATTCTGACTATAGCCTGGAGAAGGAGTTGGAAGGGAGTTAGAAGGATTGCAAAGAAACTTCTAGGAAATAAGAAGTGCAGGAAAGATAGAACATGATCTAGAATGCATTAGTGGCTGTAGGGAAAGATAGAAGGGAACATATTGAAGAGATATTTAGGGGAATGCACAGACAAGACTTGGTAATTAATTATATATGAGGTGAGAGAGGGAAGAGTCAAGCTGACTTCCAGTTGCTGAATCATATTTTGCTATTTGCTAAAAGAAGAACATGCTCCTGAGGATATAAGGTGAAAGAAGAGATCATATGAATTTGACATGTCTGTGAAACATCCAAGTCAAAATGTATGATTTTTGATTTAAGAAGTAACATGGGTTTATAGTAGATTATCTGGAAAATAGAGTACATGGAAAAGAAAGCAATCATCTTTAACCCCACTACCCAGAAATAACCACAGCTAATATATGGATATATAGTCTTTTCTCTAAGCCTGCATACACACACATCCACACACATTGGCTATTAACATTATTTTGTAATCTGTTTTTCCCCTTAACATCATGGCCATTTTTATAGATATCCCTCTTCTACAATATTATTTTCAATGGATGCATAGGATTTCATTATATAATTTGCTAAAATTGATTTAACTAATCATCATTATTATTATTATAACTAATCATTATTATTATCAAAAATTTATTATGAGAGGATTTTTATGGCAATAAAACTATTCTGTATGTCATTATACATTTGTCAAAGCCCAAAGAATGTACAACACCAAGACTAAACCCTAATGTAAACTATGGACTTTGGTTGATAATGATGTGTCAATGTAGGTTGTAGCAAATATATCACTTTAGTTCAAGATATTGATAGTGGGGGAGGCTGTGAGTATGTTGGGGTAGGGGGTATATGGGAAATCACTGAACCTTCCACCTTCCACTCAATTCTGCTGTGAACCTAAAATTTCTCCAAAATTAAGGTATGTTTATATATATATAAACAGTTTCATATATAAAAGAATCTCTCTCTCTTTCTCTGATATATAAATATCTGATATATATATATAATTATATATGTGTATACATATAATTTATATATAATATATATATACGTAAATCAGATAGGTATATATCAGAGAGAGAGAGAGAAGTCCTTACATATAAAACTGTTTATACATTTCTGACTAGTTCCTCAAGATAAATTCCAGTCAGTAGAGTTGTGTTGTAGAAGGGTATGCTCAGTTAACAAGTTGCTGGCTGTAGTAGATTGAATTATGTCCCCC
>NW_007794479.1:0-1542 GCF_000696425.1 Galeopterus variegatus | reverse complement strand
GATCATCACTGTGTGTGTAGTAACGCCGCCATGTCCGTGGTAATTTGTTACAGCAGCAGCAGGAAGCTATTACATGCTGTGCAGGTGTAAAGGGGTAAAACCATCACTTATCAACGTTTATCACATAAATAACAGAAAGAATAAACTCATAACTTTGGGGAGAAAAAGCATAAGATTAGTAGTCTAAAGTGCCAATGCCATGCTTAATTTAATAAAGAGTACAAGAAAGAAATGTTTAGAAAATAATTGAGCAAGTTTACATGTAGGAATAAAAGAAAATAGAGCCCAGAAATGCAGGGGATAATTGGGATTAAAAGAGGGAACTGCCTTTCAAGTAACACGTAAACCTAGAAGTCTATTTAACAATAAATGAGCGTCTTTGTGGCAAGGGTTAAGAGCTGTGTGTTATATCTCCAGCCATCACAGAAGTTGCGGGGGGTTGGGGGGTAAAACACAATGAGTTAAGATTGCATACAATAAATCCTTTCATTTACATGAGATTTTTCAAGAAGACAGGATAAGAACATGCCTCTCTGACTGGCTTATGGCATCTACAATTAGTTAAAGAGAAAGAGTAAGACCTCAAATAGAAAAAGGAACAGGTGGATATCAGCACCAGGGGACAAATGAGGGAGAAGCTTGCTACCTGTGTGCAGCCCCACCATCCAGGGTGGAGGGAGCTGAGACCCCGTTCTCCCTCGCTTTGCCCATATCAGAGGTGGCCCTGGGGGTTAAAACAAAACACACCACCTGCCAGTGAACAAAATCAGGCCAACGCAGGATGGTTTCCCTAGGGCGGGGCCCTGGCATGACTCCCTCCTTCCACCTCCAGCAGCCAATGCTCATGCAGGTATGCACACCTGCTCCATCACCAGCGGAGCAGGAGATCACTTTTCCCTGTGAGACATGTCAAGCGGAGTCACAGCTGGACCCAGTGGGGCAGAGCCAGCTGTGGAGGGGCCCTGACTTCTCTCTGTCTGCCGTGACAGGTGGTCCTGGGATGAGGGGGTGTGCTTGGCATTGGTGATGGAGCAGAGGCTCTGTGTGCACCAGTGTGGACGGTTGGCTCCACCTGCTCCCCCTGGCATTAGGGTCTCCTCTCTTCTGGGGCACGTGGTGGGTGGGGTTTTCTTCTGCCCCACCCAGTAGACAGGTGGGGCCACGGGACAATTTTAGACAGTAGGTTGTGAGCAGAGGTAATGTATTGCTTCAGGCTGAGCATCTAATGGACACTGCAAGATCTTCTAGCACTTTCCTTACCTCCTGCCCTGGTAATTGGCAACATGTGAGATGAGAACTATCCTGTTGGTGTAAGTCTCTGAACAGCAGCAACCAGCCAAGCCCCCTGGCCAAGCACAAAATACATAGATGAGATTACAACTGTGCTACAGCCTGACCCAGCTGGTCCTAACCACTGCAGCATGCCAGGTCCCCACAAAACCACAACAAATAAGGGCATTTTACCTGCTTGAGAAGTGTGAGGTGTTTATTTTAGTGGTAGTCTTTTGTGTTGGAAACAGCAAGCCTCATGTGCAGAGAGTC
>NW_007794478.1:1336-1542 GCF_000696425.1 Galeopterus variegatus | reverse complement strand
CAATTACTGATTCTTAGACACTCATCTAAATACTGCGTTTTTGAGGGTACTTAAAAAAGTTCTTGGGGGCCGGCCCGGTGGCGCACTGGATAGTGCGCCGCTTGGGAAGCTCGGCGGCGCTCGCGCCCGAGGTTTCGGATCCCATATACAGACCGGTTCCTGCTCACTGGCTGAGTGAGGCGCGGGAGCAACACCGAGGGTTGCGA
>NW_007794478.1:0-336 GCF_000696425.1 Galeopterus variegatus | reverse complement strand
GGAAAAAGACAAAAAAAAAAAAAAAAAAAAAAAAAAAGTTCTTGGAAAAATAGAATTAAAAGAGAGAGGGAAGAACAGACAGGGAGACAAATGAAGATTTAAAAACTAAATGAAAAAAAGAGAAGCACAGGTAAGGTATTTCATGAATAAAGGTCTGGCTGTCCCATTGGTCAGGTGCCTTGTCCCTCAACTAATTCCACTTTTACACATTCATGTGATTCACTCTTCTGGCTCTCTCTGATCAGAAACTCTATGCCTACACTTTTAATTTTTACTACTAAAAAATTAAACCGAGCACTAGATTTGAAGGCACCACCAGACCAATTTATAAAATGA
>NW_007794477.1:0-1542 GCF_000696425.1 Galeopterus variegatus | reverse complement strand
GATTAAATAGCTCCAAAGTCCAGCCTGATAGTGTTAATGTTGGGTATACTGTGATTTACTTATCCATTTCCTTATTGTAGACCTTTAGATAATTTCTGATTTTTTTTTTTAATAAATATCACTGAACTTTGTTGAATATAAATATTTGTCTACATCTGTATTTCTTTAAGACATAAATCTAGTAGTAAAGTTATTAAATCAGGAATATTAATTATTGTAAGGCTCTTGATGCACATATTACCAAATTGCTTTTCAGAAAGGTAACTTTCAGTCTTACCAGTGTAAGAGAATCCCCAATGATCCTGTCTTTTAAGTCAATAAAATGTTGGGTGCCCATATTTTGGTTTACAGTTTATTTTTTTCTGTTCCAACATTCTTTTTTTGACCATTTTTTAATGACCATTTTCATGACAATATCAACAGGAAAAAAAAGATGATAGGGAGTTAAAATGAGTTTTGACAATGTTAATAAAACCTTTGGAAGAGAGTAGATTCAGATTAAGTTTTTAAATTATCCATAACTTCTAATTATATTCTGTTTTCCTGGCAATGGTGTGTAATTAATTGTGAGTTGGCTTTATTTATTTTGTAGTAAATTTTACACACCAGTTTTTGTTTAGGATATTATTTATTATGTAATCACTTTATGCCAGGGTTGTCACCATACTAATTTTTAGTATGGTGACACACTTAGCATTTTTTTTATCACAAGAGACAGATTTTGTTTTTTTACCACAAGAGACAGATTCTGTTTAGGAATTTGAACATTGCTGGTTCAAGTTTCATGGCTTGCATATTAACCCCTTTCTTTTTAGAAATACTAAGTATTACTCTATATCAGTTAATGATTTGCCTGACTACTTAATATATTCAAATTCCTTGATCAATCCTGGACTATAGCTTGTTTTACTTAGAGGAAAATAAAGATTACTTAAACCAGCAGCACTTCAAGGATTGATCTGCATTGGCAACCCAATCACTGCCTTGAAAGACTGGAACAGGCTTCTCAGTGTGACATTTCTAGTCCCTGCAATGGCCCCAAGTCCATTAAAATTGACTACTTGGAAGAAAACTTAGACCATACATTCATAGGCAGTTACCTTGCCTTGGAAAATGCTTTCTTAGAGATTTGGAGGTACAATTTTGCTGTTAGGACATTTCCAATAAATAATTGACTTTAACCTTTTAATTTGTAGTTCTCATCTTGATTTCATCCAGTGGCTGCAGACTGATACCACATGATAACCACTTTGTAATATTCAGCCAATCCAATGAAAAACTGGATTCTTCCATAACATAGGACCTATTGACTTGCTTGTGATTTATCTTTGGTTTATAGCTTATATTGACAACTCCCAGGAGAAAGCATGTTATTCTAGAAAAGTGGAATATTGTTTACTTTGGATAAAGAGAACAGCAGTGGTGACTGCATGATAAGGTTGTGTTTATTTTGTTTGACCTAGAGATTATTGATATTCCTGGAGGATTTAGTCTATTGTCTTCTTTCTAACCTATACCATTTTTTTTGTTTGTTTGTTTTGT
>NW_007794476.1:0-1542 GCF_000696425.1 Galeopterus variegatus | reverse complement strand
CCTGGTCCGGTACGGGCGCGACACTGAGGGTTGTGATCCATTGCCGGTCACGAAAAAAGACGAAAAAAAGGAAAAAAAAATAAAATAAAATAAAATTCAGAATATGTTTAAAGAAGATTTTTAAGAAAGGTCAGTCAGTAACAAAAACATGACCTTTGTTTTGGCTCATAAAAGAGTAAAAGAGCTGCTTCATGTAAATAAGAAAAAACAAGATGAAAATGTCAGCTAGAGATTATTTTTGCATTTTTTGAAGTTAAACTAAGTTTATAAACATTTTATTCATTTGAGCAGTCTAAATATTTTTATTTTATAGTTGCTAGATTCACAAATTTTGATAAAACTGTAAGTTCCCTGTAAATTAACCAATGCTACTTAAATTGGTGCTGGAAGATTCTTCCCAATATATTGTCCCAAGAATATTTAAATGAAGGACATATATCACAAATAATGTTTGAAGGTAAATCTGTACAAATATTTCTTCAGTCCCTGTAATTATGTAACTAAATGTTAAGTAAGATAAGATTTTATCTTACTTTAAAATGTAGAAATATATAATATTAATAATAATATATACTTATGCCAATATTTATTAAAATGAACATTGCATTGAGTGTTATCTCAAACACTATTAACAGCACTTGATTTTCCTTCCTAAAAATTGTTTCAGGAAGTTTGATGTTCTCATCATTTATAATATCAATTGGACACCTTCCTAAGAGTCGGCATACACGAATAGGTCTTTAAGCTTTAAATGTTCCATTTTTGTTTAAAAAATATATTTAAGCAGGCCCTTTGTTCACCTGTGCTTTTGAAGTGACACTGGGGACTTGCTCCTTGAAGAATGAATCCAAAACATGTCCTATATTTCACATATCCTGTGGGATCCTAGAAAACCATGTAACTTTCTGTAAGACTTTCACAGTTTTCAAAAGACACTGAATGATCTTCAGTTGTGAAATATAGACATTACATTGCATTATATCTGTGTAGGATTACTTACTTTTCCCCTTTCCCTCTACCCCCAAGTTAGTTGCTAGTGACACTTTGGTGTGCAAGTTGGGTTATGTCTAATCATTTTGTATAAATATCTGAAGCTCCAAAATAGAGTGTATTTTAATGTATTAGACCCACTTTGGGGTGCTAAAATGTATCCTTGGGTAGATGAAAATTGGGAATATCTGGAAGGCTGATATGACATAATTGGTCTCAGAGGGATTAAGATGAGGGTGAAAAAGACACAGTACCAAGAGCACTAGTCTTTGTTATTCAATTGAGAATTGTGTTAGTGACCTAAAGCTATCATGCACAAAGAGCCCTATTGTTACTACCTGTACGTGACCGAACTTGATCTGTAATTGGGTTATCACCCTGACAACAATTACTTTTAACACTCTCTTTTTTAATATTTCTGGTATCAAGTTATTTCTTTAGAAATACAGAGATCAAAATGTATTAGAATTTCCTCTACTTTATTGAAAACGTTCATTAATTTTCATATGGTTTATGACTTCACAGTCCTTTAGAAATATTGTAGAGAATCCA
>NW_007794475.1:0-1542 GCF_000696425.1 Galeopterus variegatus | reverse complement strand
AATTTCCTGATCAAAAATAAAACAAAACAAAAACAATGAGTATCATAGCAGTGCTTAACTACTAAATTTGCAGTATTGTTAAATGGGATAATGCATCTAGACTGCTGAGCAGATGCTTGACACACAAAAGGTGCTCAACATTTGTTGGTAGAATAAATGAATGAATGAGTCTTCTGAATTCCTCCTGGATCCTATACTGCTGCAAATGTAAAATGTTTTCCTACCCTAAACTTGACTAAACTTGCAAAGCTCTCAGTACCAGTTGTAGTCTACATTTTTCTTGAGCACTGCCAGAAAGTTTAGGGGCAAGGAGGGAATGATCAAATGTAACGACCATTAGTGAAAACCACAGGCACTGAACAGCTGGATCATGTGAAAAGACAAGTTCAGCTGAATCTCCAGAAATGCATCAATCATAGGACAACAGCAGCTTTTTGGGAAAGTTAAGAGATGCTTGAAAAGGAGCCAGAGTGTGGAAGAAAAAGATTCTTAGGTCTGGGTTTTCAAAACCAAAGTCTCCATCGTGGCCAATACTCTTGGGAAAGATGGCAAATTTGTGTGTAAAAAGACCTCTTCATTTTATTGAGATCTTTAGGAAATTGGAGAGTTTTGTTTGGTTTGGCTTTATTTTTTTGAGCAGCTTAATAATAGAAATTGCCTGAGGGATGGCGTCTGCTGTTGCTCTACAAATGCAATACTGTTCTCCCTCTGGGGACTGTGCTGCAGGCTCCTAGAGTGAATATTGCAAAAGCCACAAATAATGTTCCTTCTCAGGTAACATTTTCTGGTATAAAATATCTAGGCTTAATATAGTCTAAATACATTGAAGTGTAATGTGGTCAGCATGATAACTTTCTGACATACGATACTGTCGTCTTTACTTCTGTCTTGGTTTCTGTGGTGTCAGAGGTTCAAAATGAGTCAAGATGACAAATTTTTAGCTAAGGCAATGCAGAAGCCACCAAGGTACTGTACAGGATTTCTAGTCTCTCGTGTTTCTCAGGAGAGAAAGCATGGAGTAATGTGAAGAACATTACAGGGGGTCAGGATTCAGTCCTAATACCTTAGGAGGGTGAAGGCAGTAGACTGGGGCCCAGCACTTAACCACTGTGGGCCTTATCTCTTAATGGAAAGGAGCTGGACTTCAGAGTTCTTAAAGGTCCTTCCAAGCAAGGACTTTTCAACTCTAAGGTTTATTCTGGCTGGAGAGGAGTATATCCTGATGGTCAGGTCTCTGGGATCAGCCGGCTTGGTTTTAAACTAAGCCCTTTTGTAGCTGACCAGTTGCTTTCCCACTCTGGGCCTCCATTTTCTTATCTGTAAGATGGGATAGTAATAATAGTACTGGTGTCAGTTTGAATGTGCGGCTGCTGTTGATTCAGCTGCTCAATGGACTTATTAGAGACCCAGGTCCTTCTGAGAACTTCACCGTCTTTGATATCATCTTCATATTTGTTGCCTCATCTCACAAGAAGGCTGCAGTCTCTCCAGGTACTAAGTCTCCATTCACAGCAGGAAGCAGAGGGTGGAGGTGGGAGGTGA
>NW_007794474.1:0-1542 GCF_000696425.1 Galeopterus variegatus | reverse complement strand
AAGATCAGAAATTCTTTCTTCTGCTTGCTCTAGCCTGCTGCTTAAGCTCTCAGTTGTGTTTATTTCATTGAATGAATCCTTCAGTTCTAGGAGTTCTGCTACATTCTTTTATGAGGCATTAATCTCTTTGTATATCTCCTCCTTCAGATCCTACATACTTTTACTCATTTTGTTGTGTTGTCTAACTGAGTCTTCTTGTATTTTATTGAATTTCCTTAAGATTGTTGCTTGGAATTCCTTTTCAGTCATTTCAAGGACTTCCTGTTTTATAGGGTCTGGTACATGAGAAGTGTTATGTTCCTTCAGTGTTGTCATATTTTCTTGTTTTAATTTTCATATTCCTAGTATCTCTACATTGATGTCTAGACATCTGGTAAAGCATTGCTTTTTCTATTACTCTGGAGTAGGCTTCAAAGAGAGATACTTCCTCTTATAGATGTGTTAAATAATGACTGTTGATTGGGGTGTTTTAGTATTGGTTCCACATAGACATTTTAGTATTAGTTCCACATAGACATTTTAGTATTGGTTCCAGTGTAGTCTCTGTGTGGGTACTTCAGCCGAATTCAGTGTCGGAATTGTGTGTGAGTGCCTCCATGGCCTAGTCCCTGGAGCACTTAGTGATTCCTTGCTGAAGGTGGTGACACTATATTGGTTTGTCCAGGATGTGTGAAAGTTTTCAAGTTCTTGGGAGAAGTGCTTAGTGCCCTGTCATTCTTTGGCTGTGGTGGGTGACCCTGGGTGGGTCTGTTGACAGCCTAGCTAGTTCCCTGTTACCCTGATAGGTGCACTGGGGTATACTGGTGCTCTTCAGTTTGAATGGATGACCCTGGGTGAGTTTTCTTTTTCCTACAGGCAGAGGCTCCTGCTGAGACCTTGCTTGCCCTGGTTGGGGGATGAGTTGGTGGTGATGGGGAATTTTCTTTCATATTCTATTTGGGTGTCCTGGGTTTCTGTACTCTCAGGAGTTCCAAGTGTGTCTCTCTCCAGATGAAGGCAGTCCCATAGGCTGTGCACATACCTCCCACCCCTAGGTGTGCTCCTGCATATGGCAGCATAATTCCCCTGTGGTTTGGGCCACTGGCTCACGAGTCTGTGCTTGCTCTCCTCTTCCCCCAGCTTCCACTGGTGACTCTCCTGTCTATGCCAATGAGTTTTCAGTGGGCCACCTATAAGGCGGTGGTGGCTGCTGGTTTGGCAGCGAGCCGTCCTTGAGCCAGCAGTTGCTGTGGTGGTGCCTGTCATGGTGCCACTCGCTCAGCATCAATGTCTGCAGCAGTGGTGGGGAGCATTCTGGAGATGGCAGCATCAGAGTAGAACTACTTCTGGGGAAGAAAGATAAATAAAAATAAAGATAAATAGAGAAGGGTGGTTCCTCATGGGGGGATATGGTAATAAAGGAAAAAGAAAGTGTAAGGAGAAGAAAAGTAACAATTTTGCAGAAACAAAAGGAGGAAAAATAAACCAACTTATATCTTCTACCATCATCAAAAGAAACAATAGCATCCATTCGCTATACTATATTTCAATACATGGAAAGAG
>NW_007794473.1:0-1542 GCF_000696425.1 Galeopterus variegatus | reverse complement strand
TTTGCTACAAATGTGTGGATCAGAATTGGGGGATATTTGAAGCTGTTTTTTCCTTTTTTATGAAGCCTCCAAAATCTTCTCTCAGGAAAGAAGGTCATATACTTTCTAGTTTTACAGGTCCCAAGCTGATACCACATTAAACTGTTACCTTGGGGTTTTGAAAAGCAGGGGACAAGATTTACTCCATGTCTTTTAACTACTATGAATCAATACCCAAATGCCAACTTACTGTGAGAAGGAGTATCGAGACTGGAAATTGCATTTCACAATCAGGCAAATCTAGAGTGAGATTTCTGAGAGTACTGATATGAACTTGAGACACCACTTTGAAGTTCTCCAGTGAGTAATGAAAGGGTCCCAGTCACATTTAGGGTGTTGAAGGTGTAAGGTTGAAATGAGTAGGGTGTTTTTCACCTTTAGCTGGACTTCAGTTGAGAGCCTTCTCTGCACTGGTCTTGTTTTCTAAATGCTGGGGTACTGTGGTGAACTAGCCTGGCAAGGGCTCTCCTCAATAAACTTCAGATATCTTGGTGGCCATGCTGTGTTCTAAGGAGGTATGCGTTTCTACGTCAGTTCCATATAACACACCTTGGGAGTTCTTTTTACTTGTCTGTCTCTGCCACTAGACTCTGGGCCTCTGGAGGGCAGGGAATGTGTGTTGTATCCTGAGAACCTAGCAGAGTGTCTGAATGAATCTTGTCAATCTTTCTTTCAGTGTCCACTATAGGATTTGGCTTTGTCTTGGACATGGGATTTTTTGAGACGATTAAGCTTCTCCTTTGGGTTGTATTCATAGATTGTGTAGGTGTTGGTCTTCTAATAGCAACTTTAATGTGGTAAGTACCATAACTTTGGTTTTTCAGATACTGCTGTGGAGCCTCCATTTATTTGCTTCAGAGGTTCAGTGGAAATGTAAACCAAAATAGATTAACTGAAATGATCAATTTTGACTGCTAAGATTATTATAACTTAACCCTCCTGTGTTGGTACCTATATCAGAAAATACTCTAAGGGATGGTCTGTATTGTCAAAGAGCAGCAAATAATTGAAATAATGATTATATTATATCATACTAACAAAATCCCTGATTTTGCAAAAAAATATTATGAATTTAGCCAATTCTGCTTAAGTTGTCTGGATGATAGCGTGGTTTTCTGCATTTGTCAGTGGGGACAACATCATTTAAATTTAGAGGGTTATTTCATGGAATCTTACTTTTGGTCTTTGACATTAAAGTATACTTGAAAAAGGATTTTTTTTTTTAAACTACTACTGAGATGCCTTCCTGCTGAGAATAAAACACGTACACAGACACACACACACACACACACACACACAGGCTTTTTGAAAGGGTTCTCAGTCTGACTTTGGGCTTGATTTAAAAACAGCAGTGTACAGAGTATAAACCTAGCGTGTGGATTTTTGGTTCTTTCACAGCTAAAGCACTTCTGTGTGGTTGGCATGTGATGAACGGCAGTAGGTGTGGCCAGTGATCTTAGTAGAAGTCCATTGGTTGAATAGGGGTAGTGGTCATTGTATATC
>NW_007794472.1:0-1542 GCF_000696425.1 Galeopterus variegatus | reverse complement strand
AAAGGAGTTACTGTTTAATGGGTTCACAGTTGCAGTTTGAGATGATGAAAAAATTCTGGAGCTGGATGGTGGTGAGGTTTGCAAAATAACATGAATCTACTTAATACTGTTGAGCTATACAGCTAAAAATCATTAAGATGGTAAGTTTTATGTAATGTGTATTTTACCACAATTAAAAATAAAAAAATTCACACACACACACACGCACACGCACGCACACGCACACGCACACACACATGCACACGCATGCACACACACACACACAAACTTTTTGTTCACTTCCCATGTTTTTTGGAGTTATTGGACCACAGTGAGTTGCTCCAGAGCTAGTGGCTGGAAATCCAGAAGGGGCTCCTTCATGCTGAGCGTGATTTGCATCCTTGGAGCTACTCGGCTCAGCTGCTGTCTTCTGACCTGCACGTGCCTACCAGTCTGTCTCTCCACCTGAGATGGCCCTATTTTCTAGTGATTAAGAATCCACAATGAGGCCCCATTGAGCATTTTTGAGCCTGATGTTCTCAAGACTTTGCAGGTATTTACTTATTGTTTCTGAAATTGTTATCATTATCATTCATTTTTCTTGTTACCACCTCATTAAGTTCCTTTGAGAAATTTTACACCCTGATTTCTGTTCTCTAATGAGCTGCAAAAACACTTTATTGCTTAAAAGTCAGCAGATATGAACATGTAATCATTTAGAATATAATACTCCGGAATTGAAAATTCATTTTAGATTTTTGTAGAAATAAGTGCATTTGGACCATTTAAAATTATGCACGAAAAGTATGCTGATAGTGTTTTCATTTTTTTTCTGATTCTCTGATTTTGCTCTTGATCTTTCATTTCTCCCTTTGTCCATTTTGCCTGAGTCAGGCTGAGCCGAGTGATTGAAGGCAGTCATTGCAATGGCCCATCAAGCTTTGATTGGGGCAGACCGTTGTTCCAGGACAGTGCTTGCTTACACAGCTCCCTTGTGCAGAACTGGCTTAGACATGGACAGGGTAGACATCTGTCTGCAGACGGTGCTTGGCAGGCCTTCAGCAGAGTTCCCAGTTTCTCAGAAGAGATTAGGAGAATCTCTTAGGAGTTCCCTGTCCTGGTCCACATTCCCATAATTGTCACGCCTCCTGCTGGGAAGACCACAGATACTCCTGTCAGCACCAACTGCTTTTCTCCTGTGAGTAAGGATAATGACAGCGTTGATCTCACTGGGTGTTCAGGTGTGGTAAGAACATAAACAACAGGTTCAATAAATGGTTTATTCCATTTCTTCCTTTGCTTATCATACCGTATTAGGTACATGTTATATTTTATATGTTGAATTTCTTTGGACAGTGATTATACAATCTTAAATTCAAAAGAGAAAATTCAACTCATATAGTTGTTTCAGCCTCGCAAAGATTTTTTTTTTCAGTGAGAATATTTTAAAAAATCTAGTAAAGTGAATGCTGTAGGATTTATGGTTCAAAGACAAGCCCACACACCATTCCTAGGTTTTCCACCAACTCTTTCTCCACATCCCCCAGTCTTCCTACTCCTCTG
>NW_007794471.1:1214-1542 GCF_000696425.1 Galeopterus variegatus | reverse complement strand
CACGGTCAGACAGACACACAGACAGACGCATAGACAGAAAGACACAATGACAGAAAACACATTGTCATAGAGACACACGGTCAGACAGACACACAGACAGACAGACACAGAGAGACAAAAAGACACACAGACAGACACCATGACAGAAAACACATTGTCATAGAGACACACGGTAATGACAGACACACAGAGAGACACACGTGCACACATAGAAACAGACAGAAAGATAAACAGACGGACAGACACTCAGACAGGCTCAATGTCATACAGACACACAGACAGAAAGTGACACAGACAGACAAACACACAGACACACAGACAGAAAGAC
>NW_007794471.1:0-254 GCF_000696425.1 Galeopterus variegatus | reverse complement strand
ACAAACAGACAGAGGCACGGACAGACTCTCGGAGAGATAGACACACAGACAGACACAGACTGTGGCTTTGTGACAAACAGTCACACAGACAGAAAGACACAGCTGCAGACAAACACACAGACAGAAAGACAGAAAGACACAAACAGAAAGACACAAATACAGAAATCACATTGTCATTTAGACACACGGTCAGACAGACACACAGTCAGACACACGGACAGACTCACAGACAGATAGACACACAGACAGACACA
>NW_007794470.1:0-1543 GCF_000696425.1 Galeopterus variegatus | reverse complement strand
CAACGGGATCGCAACCCTCGGTGTTGCGCCCGCACCGCGCTCAACCAGTGAGCGGGAACCGACGCACCAGATTTTCTAAACTACCACTTAAATTACCTAATACCTAAAACTTAATATATTAGAAACTGAACTCATCTTTCTTCTAGATCTGTGATCCTTTTCCAAGCATCACTATTAATGACACAACATACTTGATATGTCAGAGTCAATACTTTGAGGCATTCTGACTCTTCTAGTTCTTCTAATCCCATATCTTATCGTTCTTCCTCCACAAGAAGTATCATGTTTTCTTCTTCCCCATTATTTCCACATTACTCCACAGTACTACTGACCCAGCCACTCCCTACTTGAGGTTATCTCACATGCAAAACTGCCAAGACAACCTTCCTCAAACACTGTTTTCATCATGACTCCCAAAAGAAAAGTACCATCCCCTCTTGGGTCAAATCTAAGTTCCTTAGCCTAGCCTTCAAAACCTTCCATTAATTCTCCTTCATTATCACTACACCCAGATAATTTCTACTCATCATCAGAAATCATACCTTCCATTTGTGCAATACTGTTAACATTCCCTTTTTGTCTCAGTTCACATACTGTACTCATTTTTGCTTCCAACTTCTTACCATTCTGTCTGAAATTTTCTTCTGTCCTTTCCAGTCTATCTGTTACTCTATCACTTCAAGGTCTTCCCCTCTTCCATGAAGCCTAAATACCTACATAGATACTGCTATATTTTGCATTTCTCAACATAAAGATCACTTAATAAAACTGGAAGAATCTCAAAGATCAACCAAACAAGGTAAGAGTACTATTCGTACTCTTTTGGGTACAGGTAATTTTCTAAGCAGAGGATTAGTTCTGTCAAATATCTTGGAAAATCATTCGACAGCTGACACAATAGAAGCCTAGCAGTATCCTATAACTTACCCTAGTTTTCAGGTTGGCAATGACAAAACCCAAATTTGAATTCCAGTCTCTTAGGTTCCCATCCAAAATGAATACAAATCTAAAGATCACTTCTCAGTAATATAATTCATACTACATTCCAGAAAAATTGTTAGTCACTATTAATGAACTTTTTTTTTAAGATACAAAATTTATACACAATAGCAATAGATTCCAATTTGTGTATGTGTGTGTCTGTGTGTATGTTACATTAATACACACACAGAAAACAGAATGGAAGGAAATAAACTTAAACGTTAACAGTTACTTTCAGGTGGTGAAAATACAGCTGTATTTTCCAAATCCTCTATAATGAACATGTACTGAATTTATGATAACAGTAATAAGTAATAACTTAAAAAATTAAAACTATATGACATTATGAAGTAAAAGATAAATTCCTCAACCTTGAACTCAAAGTTCTCTCTCCACTGAGAGGGCAAACTGCAAGTTAATAAACTGGCAGCCAAGATCTTATCCTAGGTTTTTGAAGCACTGTGCCTCATCAAAGTGTCAGAGGCAAAAAAGAGTTTCAGGATACCCAAGGAAGCAAACAAGAAACAGTACAGAAAAACAAAAACAAGGGCCGGCCCGGTAG
>NW_007794469.1:0-1543 GCF_000696425.1 Galeopterus variegatus | reverse complement strand
AGACCAAGCTCTTCGATCTAAGTAAACTCATCAGACCAAGCTCATCGATCTAAGTAAACTCATCAGACCAAGCTGATCGGTCTAAGTAAACTCATCAGACAGAGCTAAGTGATCTAAGTAAACTCATCAGACCGAGCTCATCGATCAAAGTAAGCTCATCAGAGCGAGCTAATGGATCGAAGTAAACTCATCAGACCAAGCTCGTCGATCTAAGTAAACTCATCACACCAAGCTCATCGATCGATGTAAATTCATTAGAACAAGCACATCGATCTAAGAAAACTCATCAGAGCAAACTCATCGATCTAAGTAAACTCATTAGACCAAGCTCATCGATCTAAGTAAACTCATCAGAGCAAGCTAATCGATCTAACTAAACTCATCAGCCCGAGCACATCGATCTAGGTAAACTCATCAGATCGAGCTCTTCTAACTAAGTAAACTCATCAGACCAAGCTGATCGATCTAAGTAAACTCATAGGACAGAGCTCAGTGATCTAAGGAAACTCATCAGACCAAGCTCATCGATCTAACGAAACTCATCTGACGAAGCTCATCGATCTCAGTAAACTCATCAGACCAAACTCATCGATCTAAGTAAAGTCATCAGACTGAGCTCCTCGATCTAAGTGAACTCAACAGACCACGCTGATCAATCTAATTCAACTTATCAGAGCGAGATAATCGATCTAAGTAAACTCCTCAGACCAATTACTTCGATCTAAGTAAACTCATCACACCAAGCTCATCGATCTAACTAAACTCATCAGACTGAGCTCATCGATCTAAGTAAACTCATCAGATCGAACTCATCTAACTAAGTAAACTCTTCAGACCAAGCTACATCGATGTAAGTAAACTAATCAGAGCAAGCTAATCTATCTAAGTAAACTCATCAGACCAAGCCCATCGATCTCAGTACACTCATGAGACAGAGCTCATCGATCTAAGTAAACTCATCAGACCAAGCTCATCGATGTAAGTATACTCATCAGAGCAAGCTAATCGATGTAACTAAACTCATCAGCCCGAGCTCATCGATCTAAGTAAACTAATCAGACCAAGTCCTTCGATCTAAGTAAACTCATCACACCAACCTCTTCATCTAAGTAAACTCATCAGACCGAGCTCATTGATCTAAGTAAACTCATCAGATCGAGCTCTTCTAACTAAATAAACTCATCAGACCAAGCTGATCGATCTACGTAAACTCATCGGACAGAGCTCAGTGATGTAAGAAAACTCATAAGACCAAGCTCATCGATCCAACTAAACTCATCTGACGAAGCTCATCTATCTCAGTAAACTCATCAGACCAAACTCATCGATCTAAGTAAATTCATCAGTCCGAGCTCATCGATCTAAATGAACTCAACAGACCAAGCTCATCAATCTAATTGAACTTATCAGAGCAAGCTAATCGATCTAAATAAACTCATCAGACCCAGCCTTTTGATCTAAGTAAACACATCACACCAAGCACATCGATCTAAGTAAACTCATCAGACAAGCACATCAATCTAAGTAAACTCATCAGATCGAG
>NW_007794468.1:0-1543 GCF_000696425.1 Galeopterus variegatus | reverse complement strand
GTTTTGTTTTTTCTCCTCTGATTTCTTGTGAGTTACTGGAATATTTTTTAGAATTTTAGTTTGATTTATCTCTAGTGTTTTTCAGTATATACAATTATGCAGTAGTCTCCCCTTATCCACTGGGGATATGTTTCAAGATCCCCAGCGGAAGCCTGAAAACCCAGATAGTACCAAACCCAGTTGCTATCAGGATTTTTCTTTTATTGTTTCCTTTCTGTTTAGAGAACTTCCTTTAACCACTTTTTAGGGTAGGCCTTCTGGTGACAAATTCTCTTAGTTTTTCTTAATCTGAGAATGTATTGATTTCCCCTTCATTCCTAAAGAATACTTCACTGAATATAGGAATCTGGGTTGATGGCTCTTTCTTTTCAGCTTGAAAAATGTTATGCCCTCTGTCGTGTCTAATAAGAAATTCACTGTCATTGGAATTTTTCCCCATTTAGGTAAAATGTTATTTTTCTATGGCTGCTTTGAGGATTATTTCTTTGTCTTTTACTTTTGAAAGTTTGACTATGATGTATTATGGGGTGGATTTCTTTGGTCTATTTGTTTGGGGTTTGCTCAACTTTTTGAATTTGTAGGCTTATGTTTTTTCCAAATGGGGAAGTTTTCATTATTTCTTTGAGTTCTTTTTCCTCTCCTTCTGGATCTCCAATTACATGAATGTTAAGTCTTTTGTTGTAGTCCTACAGATCCCTGAGATTCTGTTCATTTTTTAAGTCTTATTTTCTCTCTGTTGTTCAGGCTGGTTAATTTCTACTATTCTGTCTTCCAGTTCTCTGTCCACTCCATTCTGCTGTTGAACCCACATACTGAGTTTTTCATTTCAGTTTTTGTATTTTTCAGTTCTAAAATTTTCATTTGGTTCTACTATATCTTCTTTTTCTTGTTGCTACTTTCTCTTTTCTCATTTGTTTCAAGCATGTTTGTAAATGCTTATTGAAGCATATTTAGGATGCTGCTTTGAAGTCTTTGTCAGATAATGCTAACACTGTCATCTCAGTGTTGGCATGTGCTGATTGTCTCTCTTCATGCTGTTTGAGATCTTCCTTGTTCTTGGTATGATGAGTCATTTTCTCTTGAAACCTGGGCATTTTGGCTAGTTTTGGGGGGTGGGAGGTGCTGCTTCATTGTTGCCAAGTGGCAGTAGGAATCCAGGCCCCACCCTTGGCCTCATTGGTGCTGTGGGGGTCTACTCATTACTCCTGGGTGGGGCAGGAGCACTTACTTCCCACTGAGCCTCCACTGGGACTAGAGGGAAGTCCACACCCTCCCCCACTAACATCATGGACAAGTGGGTGGCAAGACATCCCAGCTTTTCATCACCCCAGCAGGAAGGGAGGGGCACCTCCTCACAGCCTGGCCAAGGGTCAAGTGCTGGCTTCTCACTCCCCACTTGGCCTTTGCTGGCCCAGCTAGTGGGTGAAGGCACAGTTGTTGAGGTATTTGGCTGGAGTAGAGGGTTGTGGTCTAAAAGTTTTCTGTCCGGCCGAGCCCGTGGCGCACTCGGGAGAGTGCGGCGCTGGGAGCACAGAAGCGCTCC
>NW_007794467.1:0-1543 GCF_000696425.1 Galeopterus variegatus | reverse complement strand
AAAAAAAAAAAAAAAAGTCTAGACACAGATCTTACAGCTTTCACAAAAATTAACTCAAAATGGACCATAGACCTAAATGTAACATGTAAAACTGCAAAACTCCTAAAAAATAATATAGAAAATCTAGATGACCTTGGGTTTGGAGATAATTTCTTAAATACAGTATGACCCATGAAAGAACAAATTGATAAGTTGGACTTAATCAAAATTTAAAAGTTTTGTTATGCAAAAAAACACTGTTAAGAGAGTGAAAAGACAAGCCACAACAGAAGGGAAGAAAATATTTGAAAAACACATATCTGGTAAAGGACTGGTTTCCAGTACACAAAGAACTCTTAGAACTCAGTAATACAAAAACAATCCAATTTAAAAATGGACAAAAGATCTGAACACACACCTCACCAAGACGGTATACAGATGGCTAACAAGGATATGAAAAGATGTCTGACATCATATGTCATTAGAGAATTGCAAATTGAAACAAAAAAGAGATATCACTCTACACCTATCAGAATGGCCAGAGTCCAGAACCCTGACAACACCTGATGCGGTGAGGATGCGGAACAGGAGCTCTCATTCACTGCCGGTGGGAACGGAAAGTGGCCCAGCCACCTTGGAAGACAGCTCGGCAGTTTCTTTCAAAACTAAACACAATCTTACCATACAATCCAGCAATCACGCTCCTTGGTATTTACCCAAAGGAGCTGAAAACTCACGTCCACACACAAATCTGCTCACGGATGCTTATAGCAGCTTTATTCATAATTGCAAAAATTTGGAAGCCACCAAGGTGTCCTTCAGTAAGTGAATTAATAAATTGTGGTACATCCAGACAATGAAATACTATTTGGCTAAAACGAAATGAGCCATCAAGCCATGAAAAGACATGGAAGAATCTTAAATGCATCCTGCTGTGAAAGAAGCTAATCTGAAAAGACTGCACACTGTATGACTCCAGCTCCCCGACACTCTGGAAGAGGCAAAACTATGGAGACAGTAAAGAGATCAATGGTTGCCAGGGGTTAGTGGGAGGGAGGGAGAAGAGGCAGAGCACAGAGGATTTTTAAGGCATGGACACTATTCCATCTGATACTATAGTGGTGGACACATGTCACTATACATTTGTCCAAATCAATACAATGTGCAACACCAAGAGTGAGCCCTAATGTAGGTACGGACTTTAATTGATAATAATATATCAATATTGGTCCATCGATTGTAACAAATGTACCACGGGAATACAAGATGATAACAACAGGGGAAACTGGGGGGGGAGGTGGTGAAGGGGGAGGTGGGAACTCTATATAGTTTCTGACCATTTTCCCTGTAAACATATAACTGCCCTAAGGGCCAGCCCGTGACTCACTTGGGAGAGTGCGGTGCTGACACCAACAAGTCAAGGGTTAAGATCCCCTTACCGGTCATCTTTTTAAAAACAAAACAAAACAAACAAACAAAAAAACTGCCCTAAAAATGAAGTTCGTTAATTTTTTTAAAAAATATAAAGAGGGGCCGGCCCGGTGGCGCACTGGAGAGTGCGCTG
>NW_007794466.1:0-1543 GCF_000696425.1 Galeopterus variegatus | reverse complement strand
TCCACTCCCTGTTCCCACATATTTTCTGTGTTCTCCAGCTTCTGAGTCTTTGTTCAAGCTCTTCTTTCTGGCTGATGTGTATATCTCATCAGATCCCTTTGACACTGCTCTTCAAACCCAAGCTCAAATCTAACTTTACAAATCCATGTCAGAATTCATCTCCCTCTTCTCAATATTTTCTTAGCACACTGTCTGAACCTGCCCTGTGTCACCCCTCACAGTCTGCTTGGTGGCAACTACCAATGTCCGACTGCTTGGCATACAGTAGGTGCTCAAAAATATTTGTGGAATGAAGAATGAATGAATACCTGGATGGATGGATACTTAAGTGGACCTTCTCTCACTTGGGAGAGATGACGTGTGATGTATCATGTACTTGAGAGCTTGGACTATGGAAAAAGATAGCCCTGCACCAAGATTATGGTTTTTCCACTCAACAGTGTGGCTCTTTATGTCACCAAATCTCCATTTTCTTGTCTACAAAATGGAGATAAGTACAGCGGCCATCTCAGAGTGCTGGCAAAAATGCACCACGCACAGTGCCTTCAGGATCACAATAAGGCATTGCTGCTACTATTACCGACTATGACTATTGTGATCACTACCACCGCTACCTGCCATTACTGCTGTCGTTTCTCCTGTCACCACATGACCACCTATTACTATTGCCATTGCTATCACCTACTACTACTACTGCTGCTACTATTTACTATCACTGCTGTTCCTACTGTTACTTCTATTACAAAATAAACGTCTGCTACAAAGTAAACGTTTGCTACATTGAATTTCCATGGAATTACTCTAGACGTAGCAGAGTTGGCCAAGCCGTCTGGGATACAGCCTCCAAAGGTGAGTGAAATGTATCGAGGGGGACAGAAGCTATGGCCAGGGCTTCAGAATGTGGTTCCCAAGGAAGAAGAAATACCTGGAGGCTTCTCTGTAAAGAGCACAAAGCCTACTGGAGCTTGGTGCAGAGAGAAGGACAAAATGAAGGGGATTTTGGTTCTTTGTGCTACTGAGAATACCCTAAAAACCATATTTTGGACATTCTCAAGTGCCTCACATGTATTGAATGATGATGACCAGCAGTTGCACAGCGCCTGCCATGCTTTGTCTCTTTGATCCTTACAGGAACACTGAATGGTACATCCTATTATTTTTGTGATTTTATAGGCAAAAAAGACAGAAACTCTGAGATCATAATTTGCCAAGGTCAGAGAGCTACTGGCTGGTAGTGTGGAAATTTGACTATAGCTCTGCCTGAGTCCTCGACTCATGCTCTATAAAGCAGTGCATTATATTAATTCCTAACTGAATTTGGGTATCTTGTGGGGGCCAGGATGGAAAGACAAGGGAGTAAGGATAATTTCATTGTGTGTGTGTTGGCAGGAGGGGGGTGTCTTCACAAGCGTTCTTCAGTTCAGTGGTTCTCAACTAGGGGCAGTTTTGCTCCCAGGGGACACTGTATACCAGTTATATACACCTATACCTGGAGACATTTTTGGTTGTCACAACTGTGTGTCTCTGTGTGTGTGTGTGTGTG
>NW_007794465.1:0-1543 GCF_000696425.1 Galeopterus variegatus | reverse complement strand
TAATAGAAAAAAATCAAAATCATCATTATGTCATCACATTGATATAATTCCGAAATATTTTTTGTGTGTATATATATATATCTTTTTAAAAATTGTTTTTATTTCTTATCTTTTAAAAAATTTTATTAATATTCATTTTTATTGGGTAGAGTGTGTTGATTCAATACACGCGTATACTGCACAACAATTCACTTAGAGAAGACAGCAGAGTTTGTACCTGTTGGTCCACCCCTTCTCACCCCTCCCAAATCCACCTGCTCCCCCATGACCCTTGGAAAATCACTATTCTACTCTCTATTTATATGAGAACTACTTTTTTTTTTTTTTTTTTTTTTTTAGATTCCACATTTGAGAGAGATCATGTGGTATTTGTCTTTCTGTACCTGACTTACTTCACTTAACCTGATGGTTTTTATCCATGTTGCTGAAAATGATAGGATATCATTTCTTTTTCTACCTGAATAGTATTCTGTTGTGTATATATACCACAGTTTTTTAATCCATTCATCCATTGATAGACATTTAGGTTGATTCCATCTCTTGTCTATTGTGGACAGTGCTGTGATGAACATGGCAGTGAAGGTATCTCTTTGATATGCTGATTTCATTTCCTTTGAGTATATACCCAGCAGTGGGATAGCTGGGTTGTAAGGCAGATCTGTTTTTAGTTCTCTGAGGAACCTCCATACTGTTTTCCACAGTGGCTTTACCAATTTACACTCCCACCAGCAATGTAGGAGGGTTCCCTTTTCTCCAAATCCTCACCAGCATTTGTTATTTTCTGTCTTGTTTATAGTAGCCATTCTAATTGGGGTCAGATGACATTTCACTGTGGTTTTAATTTGCATCTCCCTAATGATTTTGTACACTTTTCCTAAACTGGAAAAATATACAACAAAAAAACCTACAGACCAATATTCCTAATGAACACAGAGGTGAAAACTCAACCAAATTCTAGCAAACGGGATTCAACAATACATTAAAAAGGTCGTATAACATGATCAAGTCAAAAATCCTCAACAAGATATTAACAAACAGAATACAACAGTGCATCAAAAAGATTATTCACCATGATCAAGTGGGATTCATCTAAGGAATGCAAGGATGGTTCAATGTACACAAATCAATAAATGTGATGCATCACATCAACAGAATGAAGGAAAAACAACCATATGATTGTATCAATAGATGCAGAAAAGGTATTTGATAAAGTGCAACCCCACTTCATGGTAAAAAAAAAACAACAGTCAATAAACTACGATAGAAGCAATATACTCCAATGCAATAAAGGCCATATAATACAACACATAGTTAATATCATACTGAATGGACAAAAACTATAGGCTTTTCCTCTAAGATCAAGACAAGGATGCCCACTTTCCCCACTCTTACTCACCATAGTACTAGAAGTTCTAGACAAGGCAATAAGGCAAGAGAAAGTAATAAAGGGCATCCAAATTGGAAAGGAGGAAGACAGACAGACCATATTTGCAGATGACATGATCATGAACATAGAAAACCCTAAAGACTCTACCAAAAAATT
>NW_007794464.1:0-1543 GCF_000696425.1 Galeopterus variegatus | reverse complement strand
CACTGAGGGTTGCGATCCGTTGCCGGACATGAAAAAAGACAAAAAAAAGGAAAAAAAAAATGTTGAATTAAAAATGAAGATTGTACATATTCAAGGTGTACAATGTGGTGATTTGATATGTGTATACGTAGTGTAATGGTTATCAAATCAGATTAATTAACACACATCTATCACATCAAAATTTAAATGAGATTTTGTATGTTAAACATTCAAAATATTACCTGAGCCCAGGTGCCTGCTGTGGGAGAATACCTAGGTGCATGACATTTTCTAATCTTTATGCAAATTCAATCTATTAATGTCTTCCCAAGGTCAAAAAAGCTCTATCAAGGAAGATTGTCTAAATGTATTTCAAAGGATTAACAGGGGTATTCTCTTTAAAACTTTTAAAAACCAATGAGATGAACATTTAAAAAGTGTGCAAAAGAAATGTATAGCCAAAGAAAATACACATAACCCATACAGATACTCAAAGAAATAAAAATTAAAACAAGGTTATGATGTTTTTTCTCTTATCACCTCAGCAGAAAAAAGTGATTGGAGGCTGTCCAGGATCAATGATGGTTCATAGAAATAAGTATCTCCTAAGGTCTATTAATAGTGGAGCTGCCTCTGGGTGGGGAGATTATAGGTAGTCTTGACTTTCTTCTATATTTGTGTATTGTCTGAATATTTTTAAAAGATGCACTCTTTTTATAAGGAGAGAAAATACAATTATTTGCATTTTGAAGTAGCAAACTAAAAATGTATTTGATAATATTGAATACATAGAACACTGACTCATAATTTTGTTTGCTACTTTTCTTTGCCCCCTGTGTTGAGATTTTAGTTGGATAGAGATGTTTGGATGAACATGGTTTCATCATATTATCCCATTTCAAATTGAGGGTGGCCCTTTAATGTCTTAAAAGTATTCACCCTGATACAGTTGCTTTGATATTAATTTACTTAGGATTTCATTGAGGATGAAGTTACTTCCATAAACAGAATTAATTAAATGTCAAGAACAATTTGCCCTGTTTACATTTTAAGAAAAAAATAGAGTCAAAATTTGAAATATTCTTATGAGGGAAAAACTATATCAACATATTGAATTTCAGAAAAGAAAAAATAGTCTTAGAGAAAAAGTTTGGGTGCAATTTGGAGGCCTATCCAATTGTTATAATTTCTTCATTTTAGTGGCTTAACATAATCCAAGTTTATTTTTCACTTTTATATAGTCCAACTGGTATAGGTGTGGGAGTAAAAGTGGTGGGAGACTGATCCATGCAGACATTCAGGGGCCCAGGCTGATGGAGGCTCTGCCATGTTTAGAGGCATCCAAAGGAACTGAGTGTGCTGAACAGCCAGCCACTGTCTGCCACAATCTCTAATAGCTATTATGTTTCATGAAACTATTATTATTATTATTTTAAATCATAAGATTCTTTATTTAAGAAACATAGACTATCCTCCAATTGAAATGAGTTTGGAAATTTAAATTTAAGATGTATAAAATATTTAAATGAATTTACAGGATTTAGGTTTTATATATTTTAATAGA
>NW_007794463.1:0-1543 GCF_000696425.1 Galeopterus variegatus | reverse complement strand
TTTTTTTTTTTCAAGAGCACAGACAGAGAATATTTAACATAAGAGAACTTATTTTTGGCTTAAAAGTAATTATCAATAAATTTTAAAGTTTTCAAGTCATACAAAGCATGGTATTTGAACTCAATAAAATTACACAAAACTATTACAGAACTAGATCTGAAAAATGAACAAATATTTGGAAAGTAAATAACACAATTTTAAATAACTCTGTCAAAAAGGAAAAATCTGAAAATATTTTCAACTGAATGATAATGAAACCACAATATACCAATATTTGTGTAAACTTGCTAAAGCAGAACTTAGAGAAAAATTTATAGTGTTGATCACTATTTTTTTTGGTTGATCACCTTTTTCTTAAAAAGGTCTCAATTAATAGATCTCAGCTCTGACTTGACAAATTAGGAAGAGTAAGTAAAACCCAAAGAAAACGGAAGAAATGAATAATAGAGATCAGAGTGGAAATCAATGAAACAGAACATTAAAATAATAGAGAAAATCAGTAAAACCAGAATCTGGTTCTTTGAGAAAATTAGTAAAATTTCTTAAATATCTAGTCTTCCTGATTAGAAAAAAAACAAAAGAAGAAAATTAACATACAAATTTCCAGCATCAGAAATGAAAGGAAAGACATTATTACAGATTCTACAAATATTGTAAAAGGTTAATAGTCTATGATTTGGATCCCCATACCAGCCAGCTGCCAATTAAAAAAAAATAGTTAATCAAGGAATATTATTAACAGATTTAGTCAATAAAGTGGAAAACTTGGAAGAAATAGATGCATTCCCTGAAAGACACAAACTATCAAAGCTCAGTCAAGAAGAAAATAGATAAGCTGAATAACCCTGTATCTATTAATGAGATTGAATTTATGGTTAAATATATTCCAACCAAGAAACTCCCAGGCCCAGATGAATTCACTGGTAAATTCTACCAAATACTAAATTAAGAAATAATAACAATTCTACATAAGTTCTTCCAAAAAAATTGAATAGCTGTGCATTTTCCCCAATTAATTTGATGAGGCCAGCATTATCCTGATTCCAAAACCACACGAAAACATTAAAGAGTATATACACATCAATATTTATCATCAGTACACATAAAAATATTTATCAAAATTTTAGCCTACTGAATCCAAAAGTAAACAAAGAATAGCATGTAATAGCCAAGTGTGACTTATCCCCCAAATTCAAGGTTGGTTTAACATTTGAAAATCAATCAATCTAATTCATTATATTAACAGACTGAGAAAGAAACATCTATGGTCATCACAATAGATTCAGAGAAAGCGGTTGGCAATGTTTTATATTTACCATCTCTTTATAATAAAAATCTTTCAAATATTAAGATTAGAAGAGAACTTTTATGACAAAACTAAGCTAAAATCATATTTAATGTTGTAAGACTAAATACTTCCCCCCAATATCAGAAATGATACCCATTTTCACTAATTCTATTCAGCACTGTACTCAAAACTCAGAGCAGTGCAATAAGATAAAAAATAATAATAAAGTACATATAGATTGAAAAGGAAAATATA
>NW_007794462.1:0-1543 GCF_000696425.1 Galeopterus variegatus | reverse complement strand
GAATATGCTTGTATCTTTAATGACAACAGTTTCACTAATTTTAAATATATATATATATATATATATATATACTTATTTTTACTTTTTTAAAAAATTTTTATTGGTTATACATATTCACAGGGTACAGAGCTTACCATCAGAAACCGTGTCCAACCTAAGATGTGGTGATCAGATCAATACTATCAGCATGCCCACCACCCCAAATTGCAATTATTCCCCATGTCTTCTACCCTTCCTCTCCCCAAACCTTCTCTCCCCCCAACACCAGCAACTGCAGGTCTGTTCTTTCTCTCTGCAAGTCCAGCCCACCACTTTGTTTTTTCTTTCCCTACTTCTTTCTCTTAGGTCCGACTTATGAGTTATGACATACAGTATTTTTTCCTCTGTGCCGGGCTTATTTCACTTAATATAATTTTCTCCAAGCTCATCCATGTTGCTGTGAATGGCAGACTTTCATTCTTTTTTATTGCTGAGTCGTATTCCATTGTGTATATGTACCATATCTCCCTTATGCATTCATCTGTTGATGGACATCTAGGTTGGTTCCATATCACAGCTACTGTACATAGAGCTATATTGAACATAGGAGTGAATGTATCCCCCTGACATGATGATACCCAGTCCTTTGGGTATACACCCAGAAGTGGGATTGCTGGATTATATGATAGTTCTATCAGTAGTTTGAGAAATTTCCATACTGTTTTCCATAGTGGCTGTACCAATTGACTGTCCCACCAACAGCGTAGAAGAGTTCCCCTTTCTCCACATCCTCGTCGGCATTTGTTATTCTCAGTCTTTTTCTAACTGGGGTGAGATAATATCTCAATGTGGTCTTGATTTGCATTTCCCTGATGATTAGTGATGGTCAGCATTTTTTTAAGTACCTGTTGGCTATTTGTAAATTCAACACCCATTGACAGAGCACCTTTTGTAAAAGCTCATTGACAGTGCTGAATACGGATGAATACATGTAGGGCATCTCCTTGTCCTCCAAAATTTTATATATATAGTTCTCATTAATATAGAATGTTTCTTTGCTACATGTGTTTAATGTATAGTGATTTCAGCACATGAAGCTACAAAATCATATGTAAGTAAGCAAAGTAAACATGGTATACCCACAAAAGTAAACATTATTTTGGTTTTTTAGCTATTTTTCTCCACTGCCTACCCCGAACCACTGAATATATTTTTTTAATAACTGATATCATAGTGCATAAAACAAGTTTCTATTAAAACATATTAATAACTAGCCTGAGTTCATATGAAATATAGTGCTATATATACTAAGATCACAAAGCTAGGTAACATTAACATTTCATTGACAAAAGAAGCCGTCATAAATGCTAATCACATTTTAGTTTTTCAAAATAAACTAGTAGTAATAAAAAGTAAAATAAATAAAGAGATAGAGGTTACACAGCTTGTATCAGTTGATAAAAAGCATTTCTGAACAATGAATCCAAATCAAAACATCTTTTTAAATATAGTGCTGTGAAAATGAATCCATTGAACTTTATCATCATTAATCCAAAGAGAAAAA
>NW_007794461.1:0-500 GCF_000696425.1 Galeopterus variegatus | reverse complement strand
GGAGTTTATCTGGGGCCGACACCCAGGGTGTGGCGGAGAGACGATCTGGGCGGGCTCCTCTTCCCCGCCCCCCCGACGCTGGCCGGGGGCTCCCCACGCTACCAGCCCCATCTGAGATCTGCGGGGAAAGTGGGATTGTAGGCCGGTCCACAGGCAACGGGGTGCCCCGCGTCGAGGTAAGCAAATGGCACGTCTCAGTGTAGAGCTGAGCCAACCGGAATGGCTGGCCTGCCCTCACTAAGCCGTCCGTCTCCGACCACACCTAGCTCTGCTGTGGGTGCCTAGCCTGGTGTGGTAGGCGGGAGCCAGGCGGGTGGGGAGCAGTCATGCTTCGCCCCGCAAGTGGGGCTGGGCTGGGGGTGACTCACAGAGCTTGCAGCGTTGGGACGGTCCGGCGCACCTCACTCCATTTCTGCGCCGGTTCCGCTGGCTTTCCTCACCTTTGTTGACTGGGCCGCTCGCCTTTTCCCACAGCCGGGCTTGGGTGCTCTCAGGAGTCC
>NW_007794460.1:0-1543 GCF_000696425.1 Galeopterus variegatus | reverse complement strand
TTTGGGATGGACCAAGGTCAAATCTGCAAAAGTTCTCATTATTCTTGAGTTTATGTGATATAGACTGGGAGTGCTGCTACTCCTAGTGCTGTTGTTTCCTGGAATATTCCATTAGGCTAGGGTTTGTTGCAGGTGCAGTGTTAAGGGAGGCCCCAACCCCTACTGACCTTAACATATGCATTCTGCTTCTGTACAAATCGTTTGCTAAAATTAATGGGGAATCCAGGGTGGGGAGGGGCTACAGGGCTAAGCACAAAATTAGCTTATGCACTGCTGGCTAGCTTGCATTGGCTAGATTGTGTCAGGTGCAAAAAATTCCTGCTACAGGGCTACCCACAAAATTAGCTTATGTACTGCTGGCTTGCTTGCATTGGCTAGATTGTGTCAGGTGTGAAAAATTTCCGCCTAGCTAAAAATAAAAGCTGCGAGAGGTTTCAACTCGGGGCTGCACAATTCGATTGGCCTGCATAGCCCTGGCTGCCAGAAATAAACTTTTTTCCCTTTCCTATCACCTGGTTCTCATGGGCAAATTTCTTTTACCCGTTGGACATTGGCCATAACACAGAAAAGGGCTGGTTCTCCCTTTGCCTTTAGGGTGGGTTGTTGTATGGGCCAAGGTGGTACTTATTGTCAGCATGCATACATGAAGAAGTGAGCCTGCCTCAGAGACAGGCAAGGTGGCTGTGTTTGTGGGTGCCTCCATTCTTTGGGTGTCAGCAGGGAACAGATTGAGTTGTGTTGGTTTCTCTCTAGCTATGTTATAGGGTGGGTCCAACTAGGAGAGGTCAATGTAGGGCCCAAGGTAAAGGTGTGGAAACAAGATTTTAGAACCAGGGAGATGATTGTAAAGTTAAAGTAAGCAGGAAGAAGGTGGGAGGGAGAAATGTGCAAGTCTTTGTCTCATACACTAGGGTTTTTGTTGAAGCTGGACAGTGAGAATTCAATGAGTCTTTCTATTTAAAACATCTTACAAAAACACAAGAGGTCTTAGTAAAGGTCAGGTTAAAGTCTCTCCTACTACTCCTTTTTTCAAGTTATCTTTTTGATGTTTCCAATCCCTACCAAATCAGCATTTCAATTTGCCGGTAACAGTTATCTCCATGTCTATGTCTAGTTACACCTATGTCTCTACATATATATGACCTTTTTTTGAGGTAAAACAAAGGAGACTTGTTCTTAGGGAATGTGATTGGATCTTATGTTTGGGCAGAATGCTGGAAAACACCTACTGTGCTTTTAGGCAGGGATGATGCTTGGTTGGAAGTATCAAAAATATTTTAGGGTGGGACACTCAACCCAAGGCAGATGCATTGGCATTAAGTAGGGGAAGAAGAGCATTTCCCACAGAGATCACAGCATTCACAAATCCAAGAGCATGAGGGAACATGGGATTCCAAGATGGCGACGGGTCTGGAGTGGCCGTGCCAGGAGACAGCGCGATCCTGAGAAGTGTGCGCTGTGATACCAGAATAATAATTGCAATTCCAAGAGCAACAAAAAATGAATAATTCTTTCAACAACGATCCTACAACGACAAACAAGC
>NW_007794459.1:0-1543 GCF_000696425.1 Galeopterus variegatus | reverse complement strand
CTCCAAACAAAAAGCGGGTAATCATAATAATCTGTTATTTGATCACGTCTCTTATGCCAATTTCATCTTCTAGATGATTTCCTTTTATGATTTTATCCATAAATTTTGGTATAGTAAAGAAACAAGAGTGTGTCCTGTGGATGGTGACAAGGCGCATTCATGCCTTCGGGAAAGTTAGTGGAAGCAACTAGAGTTACTTAGGCTCAAAAAGAAAAATATTTTGGGGTATGAGTAACTAGCCCAAAATATTTGTAGATTTTTCATTTGGAATTTGTTATTTCTAGCTCTAGAGGACAGGACTAAGACTAACAACTTGTTATAGGATGACAAAATTCAGTTGGACTATAAGAAAGGAATCTAATAATTGGAGCTCCTCAAAAGTGGAAGGTGCTGTCTTTAAAAAGAGAAGGAGCAGATCACCTCTATCATACACAACTTCTTTCACAGAATAGAAAAAAGAGAAAGCTATCAAAATTTATTACGAAGCTATTATAGCCTTGATATAAAAAATGAACAGGGACAATATGAGACAGAAGTATAGACCAAGTTCATTTATGAACACAGGTGTAAAAATTGTAAAAATACCTAGCAAATTAAATCCGGCAGTGTGCTGAGAACAAATAGGACTTATTCTAGGAGAGCAATGATGATTCAAAATCAGAAAAAATATGGCAAACTAAATAAATTAATATATTAAAGGAGAAAAACATTATATAACTACTTCAGTGGGTAAAGAAAAAGCACTTGACAATACCTGATAAAGTGTATTACCGAAAAACTCAACAGTATTCTTAATAATGAAGTGCAGTCATGCACTGCAAAATGACATTTTGGTCAACCGTGGACCACATATATGAAGGTAGTCCCATAAAATTATAATGAAGCTGAAAAATTCCTATCACCTAGTGATGTCATAGCCATTGTGATGTCATAGCATCACACGTTACTCAAGTGTTTGAGGTGATGCTGGTGTAAACAAACCTACTGCAAATTATGCTGAGGAGGGGTGCCTAGCATACACATGGGGTGACCCTCCCAAAGGTAGCTCAGACCTTTAAGATAGAAAGCCAAGCATTTGACACATTAGGTCTGACCCTCAAGTGAAAGGATTGTTGTGTACTTTATATTTCTTGCATTTTAAAAAACGATTCCTACCCATCCCTATAACAAAGTATTATTTAATAACAGTTAGTTGACACTCACTGAGTGTTTGCTGACTGCAAGGCACAATGCCTACCAATAAGTTAATTTTTATAACGTTGTGTGTGTGGGGGGGTGTTATTCTCATCCCTATTTAACAGATGAGAAAAGTGAGACTCAGAGGGACTTAATAACATAATTAGAGGCCCATGCTCATGCAACTAGCGGCCAGTGTAGATAACAGAATTCATTGCTGTTCCTTTCATAGTATGCTTTCACACAATGACGAAATCACCTAACAATGCATTTCTTAGAACTTGTCCCTGTTGTGAAGTGATGTGTGACTGTAATAGAAACATACTCATTAAAATCGGGGGTAACAAAAGTATGGCTCTCATCTCTG
>NW_007794458.1:0-1543 GCF_000696425.1 Galeopterus variegatus | reverse complement strand
AGATGGGAGGGAGCCCCACCCCCCAACCTCACCCCTCCTCAGGTCCTGGAGATCTTCCTAAGCAAGGCTGGAAACCCAGAATCTGTTAAATACCAGATAAATGGGGGCTGGCCAGTTAGCTCAGTTGGTTAGAGCTTGGTGCTGCTAACACCAAGGTCCAGGGTTCAATCCCTGTACCACTTGCCAAAAAAAAAAGGAAGATAAATGTATTTGCATAAAACCTAAAAACCTTCGCAAGACAATGAACAAAAGACTTGGAGAGAATTTTGCCACACTCCAGACAGCATAGAGTTAATAGCTATAATCTCTCTCTCTATATATATATTTTTGGTGGCTGGCTAGTATGGGGATCTGAACCCTTGACCCTGGTGTTATCAGCACCACACTGTAACCCAAGTGAGCTAACCGGCAGCCCTGTAGCTATAATATATAAAGAGTGTTTACAGATTGACAAGAAGAAATCAACCCCCCCCCACACATACACATATAAAAGTCAGGCCTAGGGTGAGGAGGGGGAGGGAGGAGAAGGCTGCCACGTTCACCCCAATCCCCAGGAGCCAGGAGACTTTCTTAACCAAAGTTGGAAATCTTGAATCTATAAAATAAATGGTAACCTACTGAGCTGTTATGAAACTTAAAAGCTTTGTATGGCAAAAAGCAAAGCAAAACAAACAAAAAAACTCTTCTAGGGAAAAAAATAGAGTCAGTTCATATAATACACAATGAGCTCTTACCAATCAGCAAGCAGACATGAAACAAGCCAAAGGAAAAATTAAGGAGTGGCACAGGAAGGGGAGCGAGGTGGGACCCCAGGGCTGGACAGGGACCCAGGCATCTGGGAGCCTGGCCAAGGCCCTTCAGGGGCTCTTTGGAGCTTCCAGTCTCCTGCCAGGTAAGAACAGGGTCAAGAGAGTGATGTGCTGTCAGACAGACGAGTTCTGTGGCTCTGTGGGTGAGTAGAAGGCCTCAGTTTCCTCATCTGTAGAATGGGTAGTATTTCTTCCTACACCATAGGATTGTCGTGAAGATTACAAGGGATGATAGAATGTGGGTTAGGAGAACAGCCTGCGGAGCCAGGTTGCTTGAGTCCGAATCCCAGCTCCTCCAGGAACCTGTGCACACGATTGCACCTCAAGACAATACCATCAATGCAGACACTTATACCCCAGGATGCTGGTATCAGGAGTAAACGGATTAATCCATTTAACAGCACTCAGAGTTGAGACAGGCCCTTGCTAAGTGCCATATGAGCATTCGCTATCATCGTTATTATGAAAACCCTTAGTGCGGTGCCTGGCACATAGTAACGGCTCAGTAAACGTGTGCCATCATGACAACACGACATCAACAATTGGCTGTTGCTGGTGCTTACTGAGCTACCCGGCTCCCTGCTGGGTTCCCTCAGATGCTGTGTCTTCCACCTTGGGCAGGGTCATGCTCTTATTAAGAGCCAAACACAGGCTGGCCCGGTGGCGCACTGCCACAGTGCGCCGCTTGGGAGCGCGGTGGCGCTCCCGCTGAGGGTTCGGATCCCACATACAGA
>NW_007794457.1:0-1543 GCF_000696425.1 Galeopterus variegatus | reverse complement strand
TTGAAATTAAAACTACAATAAAGTATTTTTTCACACTCAGTAGAATGGGGGAATTCTACTGCCAATTATTGGTACCAGTGGGGAGCAGAGCAACTGGAACTGTCTCACACAGTGCTGGTGGAATTGTAAAATGCTGTCACGACTTGGCACTCTCTTAACCATATATCACCTATGTGATTCACCAATTTTACGCCTAACTACTTACCCAAGGGAGATTAAAACACATGTCCATAGAAAGACTTATAGACAGATGTTCATAGTAGCTTCACTCATATTAGCTCCATACTAGAAACTAGATGCACCACTCAGCAATAAAAAGAAATAAAGAGTAGCTGTACATACATATGAATAATATCACAGACTTTATGTGAATTGGATGAAGATGGACACTGAGGGGGGATTGAGATAGAAAAGAATCAGTGTAGTAAGAGATAGGAAAAACCAAACTGTTTTTCCTATTTTCTCAAGCCCCTCACCACTCACCTCTCAACACAGAATGCTTCACCTCTGGTCACCAAAACGTGTATGGATTTCTCTGCACCAACAACCAATTCTCCGGTGGACACTAACTGAGTGTCCTAAAATTCAATTCAGTTCTGACACTATCCCTGAAGTTAGTCAGATCCCACAGGCTAAGGGCTCAGTCCTGCAAGACCGCCTCCCACTTCTGATGCCAATCATAAATAATAGGTTGTCATCACCTATTCCTGTCAGTGACCGGCTGTAAATCGGGGGTTCCCATAACCTCGACCTTGGATTCGATAAATTTGCTAGGATGGCTCACAAAACTCAGGGAAACACTTACATACCTTTAGTGGTTTATTATAACGAACATTACAAAGGATACAGGTGAACAGCCAGGTGGAAGAGATGCACAGGGAAAAATATGGGAAGCGGTGCGGAGCTTTCATGCCCTGTCCGGGAGCGCCACTCTCCGGGAACCTCCACGTTTTTAACAACTTGAAAACTCACTGAACACTTCCTTGTGGATATTCATGGAAGCTACATTATGTAGTCCTGATTGATTACATTACTGGCCATCGGTGGTCAACTCAACCTTCATCCTTTCTTTCTTCCCCAGAGGTTGTGGTGGTGGGTCTGAAAATCCCAACTCTCTAATCCTGCCTTGGACTTTCTGGTGACCAGCCCCCATCCTGAAGCTACCTTGTTGCCCCAGCCACCAGTCAGCTCATTAGCATACAGAAGACACTCTTATCGTTCGGAAGACACTCTTATACAGGGTTTTAGAAGCTGTGTGCCAAGAACCAGGGGCACTGGCCAAATATATATTTCTTATTGTATCACAATATTACAGAAGTCTATAGTGTATGATTCCATTTATACTGAATTTTGAACAGGCATAAGCTATTGATAAAAATTGGATCAGTATTGTTTGGGTTTTGGTTGGTGGTGGATATTGACAACAATGAAGCCCAAGGAAACTTTTTAGGAAGTTGGAAATGTTCCATACCTTAATGTAGATTATGTAAGTGTACATACCTGTCGAAAATAATGGACCTGTCTGATTTTATTTTATGTAGAG
>NW_007794456.1:1235-1544 GCF_000696425.1 Galeopterus variegatus | reverse complement strand
TGGTCTGATGAGTTTACTTAGATCGATGTGCTTGGTATGATGAGTTTACTTAGATCAATTACCTTGGTCTGATGGGTTTACTTAGATCGATGCGGTTTGTCGGATGAATTTAGTTAGATCGATGAGCTTGGTGTGAGAGTTTAATGAGATCAATTAGCTCTGCCTGATGATTTTATTTAGATTGATTTGCTTGGACTGATAGTTTATTTGATGGATGAGCTCGGTGTGATGAGTTTTCTTAGATCGATGAGCTCGGTCGGATGAGTTTACTGAGATCAATTAGCACTGTCCGATGAGTTTACTTAGATC
>NW_007794456.1:0-547 GCF_000696425.1 Galeopterus variegatus | reverse complement strand
GATGAGTTTACTTAGATCGATGAGCTTGGTGTGAGAGTTTAATGAGATCAATTAGCTCTGCCTGATGATTTTATTTAGATTGATTTGCTTGGACTGATGAGTTTACTTACATCGATTAGCTTGGTCTAATGAGCTTACTTAGATTGAAGAGCTTGTTCTCAGGAGTTTACTTAGATCCATGAGCTTGGTCTGATTAATTTACTTAGATCGGTGAGCTCTGTCCGATGAGTTTACTTAGATCGATGAGCTTGCTCTGATGAGTTTACTTAGATCGATGAGCTTGGTCTCATTAGTTTACTTAGATCAATTAGCTCAGACTTATGAGTTTACATAGATCGATTAGCTTGGTCTGAAAAGTTTACTGAGATCGATGTGCTGGGTCTGATGAGTTTACTTAGATCGAAGTGCTTGGTCTGATGAGTTTACTTAGATCGATGAGCTTGGTCTGATTAGTTTACTTAGATCAATTAGCTCACTGTGATGATTTAACATAGATCGATTAGCTTGGTCTGATGAGTTTACTGAGATCGATGAGCTGGGTCTGATG
>NW_007794455.1:0-1544 GCF_000696425.1 Galeopterus variegatus | reverse complement strand
TGTTCGGCCCTGTGCTAGGTCTGCACTTCTGTCATGTATCTGCATCTAATGGTAATCCCCCAAGGTAAGTAGTAGTACCCTCATTTTACCAACAAGAAAACCTAGGGAGGTCAAATAGCTCACTCAAGGTCACAGCCAGCAGGTGACAGAGCTGGGTCTGAACCTCTCATTCCAAAGCCTATGCTCTTTTTCTTCTTGCTTCCCTCTAACAGGTGCTCAAGATCTGCTGTGGTTTGAATGTCCCTTCCAAATCTCATATTGAAATTGAATTGAAGGAGGTGGGGTCTTTAAGAGTTGATCAGGTCATGAGGGCTCCACTCTCATGAATGGATTAATGCCATTATCACGGGAGTGGTTTATAAAAGCTACCTCTCTCTTGCACATGCTCCTTTGCCCTTCTGCTATTTTAAAATGCAGCAAGAAGGCACTCACCAGATGCCAGCACTATGCTCTTGGACTTCCCAGCCTCTAAAGCTGGGAGCCAAATAAATCTCCTTTCTTTATAAATTACCCAGGCTGTGGTATTCTATTATAATAGCAGAAAACAGACTAAGACAAGATTCTGTGTCTAAATTTCAGCTTTCACTGTCCACAGCTGGAGATCCAAGAAACCAAACTGAAGCTCTTAAAGTCCAGGATAGAGTCTGGAAGTTTTTCAGAGTCTGACTTTCCAAAGATCCTACCAAGCTGTTTGTTCTCAGAGGGCAGAGGCAGGCCCATCTGCCCCCACTGTTCATAGCCGCCCATTGAGCATATGGTGGGCACACAGCAGGAAAAGAAAGAATCTTCACTTGAGAAAAGAAACTTCAAATAAAAAAAGGAGGAAAATAACAAGTGTTAGCAAGAATATGGAGAAATTGGAACCCTCGTACATTGCTGCTGGGAATGTGAAATGATGTAGCTGTTGTGGAAAACAGTCGAGTGGTTCCTCAACAAGTAAACCTTAGAGTTACCTATCACCCAGGTATATGCCAAAGAATTGACAACAGGTGTTGAAAAAAGAAAAACCTTGTACATGGATGTTCATAGCAGCTCTATTCACAACAGCCAAAAGGTGGAAACAACACAAATGCCCAACAACAGATGAATGGATGAACGTAATGTGGTATATCCACACAATGGAATATTATTCAGCCATAAAAAGGAATAGGGAATAAGGCATTGATGCATGCTGTAGCCTGGATGAACCTTGAAAATGCTGTGCCAACTGGAAAGAGGCCAGACACAAAGAGCCACATATTGTATGACTCCTTTTATATGAAAGATCCAAACTAGACTAATCCATAGAGACAGTACACAGATTGGTGTTGGCCAGGGGCTGGGTGAAAGGAGGAATGGGCAGTGACTTCTTACTAGGTATGGGGTCTCCTTTTTGGGAGTGATGAAATGTTTTGGAACTGGATAGTGGTGGTGGTTGCACAACATCATGAATGTATTTAATGTCACTGAATTATACACATTAAAATGTTAAATTTTGTGTTATGTGTATTTTTTTTTCCTTTTTGTCTTTTTTCGTGACTGGCAACGGATCGCAACCCTCAGTG
>NW_007794454.1:0-1544 GCF_000696425.1 Galeopterus variegatus | reverse complement strand
TTAAATTTAAATAGCCATATGTGACTAAGGGCTACCATATTGGACAGTACAAATCTTGAACAATAGAAGAGACCATACTGTAAAAAGACCATACCATTTATGTTCTGGAAACTTTGAGCAAAAGAAGAGACTGGGGTGATTCATATTGGGGGTGGAGGGAAGATAGAGAGGACAACAGGAGAAAAGAAACCTAAATTTGACCTTCAAGATTTTAGAGATGTTTTCTTCAAATCCATGCATTGAGGCTACGGATATAAAAAGGAAAAAGGAAGAGAGAAAAGAAGGGAGGCAGAAACCACAAAGACCGAAGAAAAGATTCTCTACAGTTACATAGTAACTGCCACTTGTTATTGGTAGCAGCCAACATTTATTACGCACTCTGTTTTACATGTGGCAATAAACACGGTACATGCGTTTTCATTTAATCCTCCAAACAAGCCTTCCAGGTAGATATATTTGTTATCTCCATTTTTATAGATAAGGATATCGTGATGTAGGAAGTTAATTTGCTGAGAGAAAAATGCATCTTCTAATTGGAAATCTAGCAACTAGTGTCCTTCCTTTATATTCTAGCTGCATCCTGCATATCCTTCTGTTACAGCAATTCATACTTTACATTGAAGTACAGTTTACTAGCAGTTGTCTCTCACTGAAAGGTGAACCTGAAGGCAGGGACTTTGTGCTGTCAGTACTCTAATATCTCTAATCACCTGCTACCACCAATTTTTATCTACCAAGGCGCTTAAAATATATATATTCTTC
Source organism: Galeopterus variegatus (assembly GCF_000696425.1). Lineage (NCBI taxonomy): Eukaryota > Metazoa > Chordata > Mammalia > Dermoptera > Cynocephalidae > Galeopterus > Galeopterus variegatus. The sequence continues at coordinate 782 of NW_007794454.1, read as the reverse complement.
AATAAGTATCTGCTGAATTTAGTCTGAATTTGATTCCATTCCTGTGACACACACTGCGGTAACATGCTTTCTCCAATTCTCACCCCTCGAGCACCTATATTTGTTTTAGAATCAAGTTGAAAGTTTAATGTTTAAAATAAAGTTTTGTAAATTGTTTCAAAGAATCTGGCAAGAAACTTGGAACTCCATATGTCTATTCAAAACATTTAACTTTGAACTGGCCTTTTTTTCAAGCCCATTAATTAAAAAAATAAGATTCTCCATATTTTGGGAAATATTTTAATAGAAATTCTAATACTATGACTGAAACATTTATTACACAAAAGTTGTGCCATATAACAGCATTTGCCCTTACAGGTTAATCTTAAAGGGCAGAAGACAATGTGCCTGAGCTGATGCATTGTGCTTACAGTAACTTTAAATCATAAAGCCTTGGTTTCCAATCTTTTCATCTCATTTACCAATGACACCTTTTTAACCTTTCACACTTTCTTAAATTATACTCCGTCCTTAAGAGCACATTCCCAGTATCTATGGGGTAAAGTGAAGCCTAGGATGAACTTCGGGAAGCCCGCCCAAAATCAGAAACGGCCAAAAAAGTCTAGGAATTTATTCCCTCAATCCAAACACATAGCCTTTCACCCCAAGATTTAATTAAATTCAATCTACAGGCAAAATAAAAATATTCATATGAGAAATGCACTCAAGGCTCTTGTTACAAGTATTATCAGAGGTGATATCAAATAAAACTCTTAAAAACTCCAAGGAGAACTTCCAGTTAA
>NW_007794453.1:0-1544 GCF_000696425.1 Galeopterus variegatus | reverse complement strand
ATGTGGGATCCGAACCCGGGGCTTTGGTGTTATCAGCACCACAGTCTCCCGAGTGAGCCACGGGCCGGCCCGTCTTAGTGATTTTTAAAAAGCTCTTTGTATATTAAGGATATTAACCTTCTGTCATATGTATTGCAAATATTTTCCCCAGTTTGTAGAGGGATTTTAAACAGAGTAATAATAGATTTGTGCTTGAGAGATCTCTCTAGTGGTAGCTTAAATGCTAGTATGAGGAGTGTAGACTTTATTATGGAAGCTATGTGGACTTACTGAAAATTTGAGTACGGGAACAACATGAGTGCCTTGCTTTAGGAAAGTAGTATTGACTGTTGTATCTACCACAGATTACAGAAAAGGGAATGAACAAAGACTGTTACAGTAATTTAAACATGAATGGTGACAATGGAAACAGCAAGTGAAAAATGAATTTGAGAAATGCAATGAAGAAGGAATCGAGAGGTTTCCACATTGAAAACCAACCGTGAGACGTGAGGGTGGAATCAGTCACACCAGGATTTGAGATCTGCACCGCAAAGGAAACAATCAACAAAATGAAAAGGCACCCCATAGAATGGGAGAAAATATTTGCAAACCATATATACATACAACTCAATAGTCAAAAACCAAAAACGTGATTTAAAAATGGGCAAAAGATCTGAATAGACATTTTTCTAAAGACATACATATGGCCAACAGGTATATGAAAAGATGCTCAACATCACTAGTCATCAGGGAAATGCAAATCAAAACAACAATGAGATATCATCTCTCACCTGTTAGGATGACTGTTATCAAAAGGTCAAAAGATAACAAGATTTGGTGAGGATGAGGAGAAAAGAGAACCCATATACATTGTTGGTGGGAATGTAAACTGGTACAGCCATTATGAAAAACAGTACAGAGGTTCCTCAAATAAATAAATAATAGAGCTACCATATCGCTGTGGATTGATTTTGTCCCCCAAAGTCCATATATTAAAAGTTTAATTCCCACTGTAATTGTTGAGGGTGGGAAATTGTATTATGGTAATTGAAAGGTGGGGCCTTGAAAAGGTGATTAGATTGTAGGACCATGCCTAGAGAATTGATTAGTAATGGTGGTCAGGGGCATGGTTCTAAGGGCTTTAAAAGAAGAGTACATGAGAGGTTAGTGTCTCTCTGCTCCACCATTTTCTGCCAAGTGAGACCCCTGGGTCACTCTCACCACCACTAAGGCCTTCACCAGATGTATTTTCTGGACTTTGGACTTCCCAGCCTCTGAAACTGTAAGCAATAAAGTTTGTTTTCTTATAAATTACCCAGTTCCAGGTATTTGTTATAAGCAACAGAAACGGACTAATACACATAAGATCCAGCAATCCCACTTCTGGGTATATACCTAAAGAAAATGGAACAGGTATCTCAAAAAGGTATCTTTACTCCCATGTTCATCACAGCATTATTCACAGTAGCCAAGATATGGAATCAATGTAAGTGTCCATCAATGAATGAATATTATTCAGACTTAAAAAAAAAAAAAAAAAAAAAAAGAAAACCCCCCCTTTT
>NW_007794452.1:0-1544 GCF_000696425.1 Galeopterus variegatus | reverse complement strand
GGCCCAGGAACTGTGCTAGGCCAGCTAGTCTGCTTTCGCCAAGCTCTTTATCTGGGCAACAGTATTAGAATCTGATTAATTTTAGCTCTGAACATGATCATGTCTATTTTTAGTAATTTTTATGGTTTTCTAAAAATCTAGTCCTCTGTGCTTTCCTCACATCTTTTAGCTGTGGTGCCTAAACTAGACATAGTACTGAATTAAAAGTCTGATTTGTGCCTCTTATTTTCTTTACATTCTATTTTAGTTCATGAAGCTTGCTCATTTTTGACAGTTAAATAGTAGCATGGACTGAAGTTTAGCACAGAATTCACAATGACTCCTTGGCCAATTCCAGCAGGTTATTCACCTGTGGCCCAGCCATTCCCTTCCTTATTACAGCCACCCACCGACCTCCAGGTCGCTCCCTAAATCTGATGGCCTCTATGCACCTGGCTAACTTGTGTGTCTCCACACCAGGCTTCATGGACGACACACCTCCATGATGATGGCCCACCAGGTGTGCCCACCTCATGGTCTCTAACTGCCGCCTCCTCTCATAGAGTTCGGGTTAGAGATAGGGTTGCTCCCTTCCAAAATCTAGAATTATGAAATTCCCCTCTCTGACGAAGTCATCTCACTTCCTCGACGCCCTCATTGTCATGAGCTTGCTTTCAGGCCCTGACAGGCTCTGGGTCTGTAGACCCTTCCCATCTGCAGAGCCCAGAGCCGCCCCTGCTCCTTCCTCTTCATAACTGTCCTGTCGTTGTGGCCACACTCACGCTTGCCAGTTCCCCTGTCCTTCGACTGCCTCCCTGGCTTGCTGGTTGTTCTGCTGGGACCACTCCATCTGGCTGCTTTTCCTCTCTGGGTGCCAATGGCTGAGTCTGTGGGAGAAATAAAGAGCTGAGTAGATCTGTGTTGTTGTCACTGAGCACAGCTGGTTTCTCACTTCCTCCGGGTGCTCTGTGCTGCTTGGCAATCGCTCTATGTGCCCCTGCTCAGTTTCCTCTCTCTCTTCCACAGTGGCTAGTCCAAAACGTTGCCACTCTGCTCCAGCTTCTTTCTTGACCTGTGTTCCCCTCACTTCTAGCAGATGACCTTGCTTCCCACCTCCCTGGGGGACTAGAGGTCATCAGCTGACCCACTGTCTACCTGCTCCTGACTTCTGAACTTCCATCTCTCCCTTCCCTCCTCCTGGCTCTGAGAAAGGCTGTTGTCACCAGTTCTCTTTAAGGTGACTTCATATACATAAGTATGGTTAGGCCCGAGGGCAGGACTGGGGTCGGCTGTGTCTTCATGGCCTCCTTCCACCCACCTGCACAGCGCCTGGCTCCAGAAGTTGCCACCAGCTATCGAACAAAGTATTTGACACTGAAACAACGCAACTACGAAATCATAAAAAACCAAAGTTTGACATCTTTACTTTCTTACCTAGTATTCTTTTCATAGAAATATCTATGGACTTATGAACTATGTGTACCCCAAGCATGCATTTAGGCCTTTCCTATTCATATTTCATCAAAATGAGCACCAATTTGCAGGTAGATTTTCTTTTTTTTTTT
>NW_007794451.1:0-1544 GCF_000696425.1 Galeopterus variegatus | reverse complement strand
ACTAACTTTTCTCCTCATTATGGGTTACATGTCCTTGCTTTTTCCCATGTTTAGTCATATTCGATTGGATACTAGATATTTTGAATTTAACATTTTGGGGGGAGGGATTTTGTTGTCCTTAAAAGCATTCAACTTGATTATAACATTTAAGTTACTTGCAAATCAGATTGATCCTTCTGAGGCTTGTTTTTAAGTTTTGTGGGGAAAAAAAAAAAACTAGTTTAATCCTAACACAATTGTATGAGTGTTCAACTTGAATGTCTTCAATCCTGTGTGAGCTCTGAAAATTGTTCAGCTCACAATTTCCCAGTAATTTTTTGCTCACCCTTGAGGAGTTTCATCCTATGCAAGGGTGGCTCAGTATCAGCAACAGTCACAGAAATTGCCATGAAGACTTCTGGAGCTTTTGCTCTGCACGATACCTTCTTTTGCAGTATTGTGCCCTGCAAATTCCAGTCTCTGTCTCCTCCATTCAGTGAGATCACCGTGCTCTGCCTGGGATTCCCCTCCTTATGCAGCAGTCTACAAAGTGACTGCAAGCAGAAATCCAAGGGGATTTTAGGACTTACCTCCTTCGTTTTCCTTTTTGGAGGGATCATAGTATGTACTGCCTGTCAGTGTCTGAGAATGGTTGTTTCATACACTGTTATTTTTGCGCAGTTTTTTAAAACTGTTATAGGAGCCTACATTACTTTTTAAGCAGTAATGTAGTTGCAGTTGTCTTGCCTTTTCCTCACCATGTGTATTTCTGGTAATCTGAGCCAAGAGAGGGCATGGAGCAGTACAGTAACTAGAGTGTATTGCTATATAGGCCCTTTCTGCTCACCCCTTTTCCCAGGGCTTTGGGATGCAGGATGCAGATTTCAGATAGCACCACAGTTTGCCCTCTAATTTCTGAGTCCATTTTTTTGCATTTGTATTACCTGCTTGGTTGCAAGAAGATGATAAGGAGGACTATTGCAGGAAAACAAGATATTTTCATAGAGCAGTTCCTAGTGAGTAAAGAAAGAGAGTAGCCCAGTTTCCTGATTGGTGTAGGCTCGATCATCTGAGCCAGTGGGCTCATGGTGAAAAGATATGGAACACTTTATGCCTTTTCTCAGGTTGCTTCTGTTTCACGAAATAAAGCCAGAGTTGGTTGTTAATTGAAGCCTCTTTAGATGTTCCTCTTTAAATCTTGCTCCGTCAGCCTTATAACAGCTTACCACCATCATCACCACCACCACCACCACCACCACCATCATCTATACTTTATTGAGGAATCTCAACCCATTGGAGAAAAACCATGAAACTTTTTCTTTAAATAATCATGCTCTGTTATCTCCCATTTGCACCACTGGATGGTGGTTCTCTGATGACATTTTGCCTAGATTCTGTAATGTTTGGTTATTAAAACAGATTTATTTTGGTATTTAAGCCTCACTCATGCTCAGTTTATTTATTTTTATTTTTTATTTTTTCCTTTTTGTCTTTTTTACCGGCTGGTAACGGGATCGCAACCCTCAGTGTCGCGCCCGCACCGGGGACCGGCAACGGGATCACAA
>NW_007794450.1:0-1544 GCF_000696425.1 Galeopterus variegatus | reverse complement strand
AGGCCTAAACTATTTGTTATCCTGCTCTTTACAAAAAAGGTTTGCACCCCAGGTCTGTATCACTGGCTCCCTTGCCCTATAGGTTCCAGTTGGGTTCATCACTGAGGAGTATGGCAGGAGACTGGAGGGAGGGAGAAAGGGAAATTGGGGACTATTTCACCAGTCTCTTCCCTGTGTGGTTGCCACAAGACAGTTGTTTCCGAATTGCAAATGTCAGCTCCGCTCAGGAGCCTCTCTCCAATCAACCCTGTCTGCCTTTGGGTTCTGGGCATTTCACCCCAACCTGCACCTTGAGGCCTGGGGATAACAGCTTCTTGCTGTCGTTAGTCCAGGGGCACTGCACTATCCCTTGTGGTTTCCTATATGTTGCCCATACCCATGCTAACAGCCCTTTATTAAACTATCCTTAATTTATCTTAGTTTAAGGATACCTTGTATTCCTGCTGGGACTCTGACTGATACAACGGGTGACAATTTTATGTATATATCATGACCCAAATTTTATGGAAAAAAGAAAAGAATGAAAATAATTTAACAAAAATGGTAACAGTGGTTATCTGTGCATTGTGAAATTATCAATGACTTTCATTATATTCTTCTTGCTTTCTGTTGAATCCGTATGATGAAGATATATTACTTTTGTTTTAAGGAAAAAGCTAAATAAATAATACAATAAAGAAAAAAAAAATTCCAGAACCTTTGGTCTTGTAGTTAATTGCTCCAAATCTAGCTATGTCCTAAAACTCAGTTATAGATGTTGCCTTTCTGGGACGCAGTGTACAGCATGGAGAGGGCACTGCCTTTAGAATCAGCAGGCTTGCCCTATCGCTCAGGGTTTGGTTCTGAAAACAGACAGAAGCCTCCCCACCCCATCCTGCCCCAACACACACATAGAGAACTGGAAAGTTGTGTCAGCCCATTAGTACCTTTATTTCAGCTGTTGAACAGTCATCCTGTACAATCTGATGCTTATGTGCCAGCCACTGGGGTGGTGCCCATACTCAGTAAAGCTCCAGCAGTGCTAACATCTGTTTGGGCTCCCAGTTCTTGCATGCTCAGCCATTGCTTTGCAAAGCATGCCACTCTGCTGTCTGGCTGGGTCCTGAGGGGCTTGCAATGTTGGCTGTGTGCTATTCCAGATTCAGCCCTCTTCCAAGACCCTCTGACTCTTGTTTGAGCTTGAATCACCAGCCTAGACTCCCAAACTCCACCCCCACTCTTGCTGAGTTCCCCTTTGGGGTACTAGTGGCTGTCTGTACCTGCAGATCTTGGCCAGGACCACTCAGACCTATCCTGACAGGCTTCCTTAACTCTAAATCCCCAGGAGCAGGGGTAGGGATCTGTCTCTCTTTCTTTCCAGAAGACCAAGAGCTCATGCAAATGTAGTGACCAGCTCTGACTAAAAAAAACCCTGCATTTGTTAAACCACAAAAAGTTCCATTATGACCTTTTTCCAGGTCAGTGATGCCAGGTGCTGAGGTGTCCAATTAAAACAACAAGCCAAAGTGAAAGTAACAGTCAAAGCTTTAGTCACTTACTGCAAT
>NW_007794449.1:0-1544 GCF_000696425.1 Galeopterus variegatus | reverse complement strand
TCCTTAAATATTCTGAATATTAATCCCTTGTCAGATGTAGAGTTTGCAAATATTTTCTCCTGTTCCGTAGGTTGTCTTTCTGCTCTGTTGATTGTTTCCTTTGTTGGGCAGAAGCTTTTAAGTTTGATATAATTCTATTTGTTTATTTTTTCTTTTGTTGCTTTGGGGGTATTATTCATAAAGTCTTTGCCCAATCCTACACCCTGTAGTGTTTCCCCTATGTTTTCTTGTAGTTATTTTATGGTTTTGGATCTTATATTTAAGTCTTCAATCCATTTTGAGTTGATTTTGGTATAAGGTGAGAGGTACAGGTAGTTTCATTCTCCTGCATATGGATGTCTAATTCCCAGCACCATTTACTAAAGAGACAGTCTTCTCCCCAGTGTATGCTCTTGTTGCCTTTGTCAGAGATCAGTTGACTGTAAGTATGTGGGTTGATTCCTGGGTTTTCTACTCTGTTCCATTTATCCAACTGTCTATTTTGTATGCTAGTACCATGCTGTTCTGGTTACTATAGCTTTGTAATATAATTTGAAGTTAGGAAAAGTCCAGCTTTATCTTTTTTTTTGCTCAGGATTTCTTTGGGTATTTGGGGTCTTTTGTTGTTCCATATGAACGTTAGGATGGCTTTTTCTACTTCTGTGAAGAATGTCATTTGTATTTTGATGAGAATTGCATTGAATCTATAGATTACTTTGGGTAGAATGGACATTTTCATGATATGAATTCTTCCCATCCAAGAGCACGGTATGTCTTTCCACCTTTTTGTGTCCTCTAATTACTTTCAGTAGTGTTTTATAGTTCTCATTGTAGAGATCTTTTACCTCCTTTGGTTAAATTAATTCCTAGGTATTTTAATTTTTGGTGGCTATTGTAAATGGGCTTGCTTTCTTGATTTTTTTTTTTCTGCTAGTTTGTTATTGGAGTATATGAAAGCTACTGATTTGGGGGTGTTGATTTTGTATCCTGCAACATTACTGAAATTGTTAATCAGGTCTAAGAGTTTGTTGGAACTGAATTCATTTATCATTTCTAAGAGTTTTCTGGTAGAGTCTTTCAGTTTTTCTATACATAAGATCATGTTATCTGTAAACAGGGACAGTTTGACTTCGTCCTTTCCGATCTGGATGCCCTTTATTTCGTCTTGCTCTGGATAGTACCTCCAGTACTATGTTAAATAGGAGTGGTGAGAGTGGACATCCTTGTCTTGTTCTTGTTATTAAAGGAAAAGCTTTCAACTTTTCCCCATTCTGGATGACATTGGCAATTGATTTGTCATATGTGGCTTTTACTGTGTTGAGATAATTTCCTTCTATACCTAATTTGCTGAGAGTCTTTACCATGAATGGATGCTGAATTTTTGTGAAACGCTTTTTCTGCATTTATTGAGATAATTGCACAGTTTTTGTCCTTGATTTTGTTGATGTGGTGTATTACATTAATTGACTGCATATGTTGAAACATCCTTGCATCCCTGGGATGAATCCCACTTGATCATGGTGCATAATTTTCTAGATGTGTTTCTGTATTCTGATCGCTTTTAT
>NW_007794448.1:0-1544 GCF_000696425.1 Galeopterus variegatus | reverse complement strand
GGGGACCCGTCCTGCACTTACGGCCTTCAGCAGGTGTGCCACACACACACTCTTACACACTCATAACACACACATACAGTGCCACACACCCACACTCACTCACACTCTTACACACCGCACGCTCACTATACACACGTGCGTGCCACACACTATACACACTCACACCACACTCACTATACACTCACACTGCACACACTATACACTCACACACCACACACACATCACACACTCACTATACACACACACCACTCACACACCGCACACTCACTATACACACGTGCGCGCCACACACTATACACACTCACACTATACACACACACCACTCACACCACACACACCACACACTCACTATACACACCCACACTCACACACACCGCACACTCACTATACACACCCACACTCACACACACCGCACACTCACTATACACACCGCACACTCACTATACACACGTGCACGCCACACACACTATACACACTCACACTATACACACACCACACACACCACACACTCACTATACACACCCACACACACACACCGCATACTCACTATACACACACACACCGCACACTCACTATACACACGTGAGCACCACACACACTATACACACTCACACTATACACACACCACACACACCACACACTCACTATACACACCCACACTCACACACACCGCACACTCACTATACACACGTGCGTGCCACACACTCACTATACACACACGCCACACTCACTATACACACACACAACACACACCACACACTCACTATACACACCCACACTCACACACACCGCACACTCACTATACACACGTGCGTGCCACACACTCACTATACACACTCACACTATACACTCACACACGCCACACACTATACACACTCACACTGCACACTCACTATACACACGTGCGTGCCACACACTCACTATACACACGTGCGTGCCACACACTCACTATACACACACGCCACACTCACTATACACACACACCACACACACCACACACTCACTATACACACCCACACTCACACTCTTACACACTCATAACACACACGCTTCCACACACTCACTCACACTCTTACACACTGCACACTCACTATACACACTCACACACACCACACTCACTACACACACACACCACACTCATATACACACTCACACACACCACACTCACTATACACACACACACACCACACTCACTATACACACCCACACTCACACCCTTACACACCGCACACTCACTATACACACGTGCGTGCCACCCACTCACACTATACACACACACCACACTCACTATACACACACACCACACACTCACTATACACACCCACACTCACTCTTACACACCGCACACTCACTATACACACGTGCGTGCCACACACTCACTATACACACTCACACTATACACACACACGCCACACACTACACACTCACACACTGCACACTCACTATACACACACGCTTACACACTGCACACTCACTATACACACACTGCACTCACTATACACACCACACACTCACTATACACACTCACACTCTTACACACCGCA
>NW_007794447.1:0-1544 GCF_000696425.1 Galeopterus variegatus | reverse complement strand
ACCTGAACAGACATTTCTCAAAAGAAGATATAGAAATGGCCAACAGGCACATGAAAAATGTTCAAAATCACCAGTCATCAGAGAAGCACAAATTAAAACCACAATAAGATATCATCTCACCACAGTTAGAATGGCTATTATCAACAAGAGAGAAAATAACAAATGTTGGTGAGGATGCAGAGAAAAGGATGCCCTCATACATTGTTGGTGAGAATATAAACTGGCACAGCCCTTGTGGAAAACAGTATGGAGGTTCCTCAGAGAACTAAAAATCTGGCTTATAAACCAGCTATATATCCAAAGGAAATGAAATCAATGTATCAAAAAGACACCTGCATTCCTATGTTCATCACAATGCTATTCACAATAAGCAAAAGATGAAATCAACCTAAATGTTCGTAAATGGATGATGGATTAAAAAAACTATGATACATATAGACAATGGAATACTGTTCAGCTATAAAAAGAAATGATATCCTATTATTTGCTGCAACATGGATGAAACTGTAAACTAACATGTTAAGTGAAGTAACTCAGTCACAGAAAGACATGTACCACATAATCTCTCTTGTATGTAGAACCTGAAAAAAAAAGTAGTTCTCATAGTGGTACAGAGTAGAATAATGGTTACCAGAGGTAGGGGGGAGGGCAGGGGAGGAGAAGTGGTGGACTAATCAGTACATAACTATGTTATCTACCCTGAGTGAATCATTGTGCAGTATACGCGTGTATTGAAACAACACACTATATGTACTCTACAAATACGTACAAGTAAATGTTAAAATAAATAAAATAAATAGAATTTTTTTAAAACCAGAAAAATAAACTCAAATCAAGAAGAAAGCATATAATAAAGATTAAAGCAGAAGTAAGTGAAACAGAGAATAGAAAACAACAGAAAGAAATTAACAAAACCAAAAGCAAGCTCAAATTATTAAAATAGGAAGAAATGTGGGGACACTATACTGACCCTCCAGAAATAAAAGAGAATACTATGATAAATACATGTCAACACATTAGGTAATCTAAATGAAATGGATAAATTCCTAGAAACATGCAAACTACCAAAACTAACACAAGAAGAACCAGGAAATCTAAATATACCTATAATAGGTAAAGAAATAGAGTCAGAAATCAAAAACTTCCAGTAAAGAAAAGCAAGAACCAGATGACTTTAATAGTGAATTCTATCAAATGTTTAATGAGGAATTAACACCAACCCTTCTCAAACTCTTCCAAGAATTAGAAGAAGATGAAATACTTTCTCACTCTGTGAGGCCAGTATTACCCTGATAATGAAGCCAGACAAAGACAACAGAAGCAAAGAAAGCTACAGACCAATATCCTTTACAAATATTGATATAAAAATACCTCAACAAAATATCAAGAAACCAAATCCAGCAGCATATTTAAGAAATTATACACTGCAACCAAGTGGACTTTGCCTCAGGAATGGAATCTTGATTCTACATAAAAAAAAAAAAAATCAATGTAATAAACCATATTAATAGAATAAAGGAAAAACACACGATTATCTCATGATG
>NW_007794446.1:0-1544 GCF_000696425.1 Galeopterus variegatus | reverse complement strand
TGCTTTTTAAATTATTTCTTGTGGCAAAAAATATTCAAGGAACTGTATCTTCCACTTGAACTAGATTTAAAAGCATTTCAAGCTTGTTTCAAGGACAAGAGAGAAAAAGAACGAATGTGGATTAACTAATGCCTCTCATTTAGCTTTTAAGCAACTATTAATTGCCTGCTTTTCTCCCTGTGGATGGTCAAATACTTCCCATTTTGGTAAATAATATTAAAAGGAATTCACTCTTTTTCTTATGTGTTTTGGCAAGGATATCCAAAATTTTTAAGGTAGGCTTTGGAAAACTTTTTTGAAAAGGAATGCGTATAGCCTTTATCCTCTCTGAGCTAAGAGAGAGGGATTATTAGCATTGTCAGAAGCTGTATTAGTGAGGGGCAAGGCCAGATCGCTTGGGAGAATGTCCTGAGAGTCAAATATTCAGGCGGCTTTGAACAGGGTACATACCACTTGCGTCATTTCTGGGAACCGCAGACATCTTGTAGAGCAATGAATTTAATTTGAAAGGACAGCAGAGGAGAGAGGAAGTACTCTGGCTCTATGAGTCATCGGGATAATGAGGCAGTGGCTGCCACTTTCAGATCTTTGGCCTGTTGAAAAATGAGAGAGCTGGCCTTAAAGTCTTCACTTCCTCTCACACATACTATGAAGGCCAGGTGGTCCAAGTTTTACACACTCTACTTCTGCAGAAGGGCATCTCGATTTCCTTCAAAACAGTACTGCGTGTTTCACAGTTACAGTATAAATTTTAACTTATGGTCCCCTTATGCATTGTCTTTGGGAAAGTATTTGGCAAGGAGAGTGGAATATTAATAATTTACAAGTCCTGAGAGTCTACCAATATGATCTCTCATCCTCACAACAACCCTCTAAGGTACAGAACAATGGAATCTACAACTGACCCCATTTTAGAGATCAGGGAACTGAGGCCTAAAGTTATTTATTAAAATGCCCAAAGATTGAAATCCAAACTCTGGATTCCAATGTCCAAGCATTTTTCCTTAAAAAGCCTAAGCTTTTGCTTTGCACAAAATGTCATTTTAATCTTTTTACATGTATTAATAGCATGTAGTTCTCATAACAAATGTATAAAGCAGGTGCTATTATTATCCTCATTTTAAAGATGTGCAAACTAAGGTACAAAGATGCAATTTTCATAAAATTACCCAAGTAGTAAGTAGTCAAATCAGGATTCCAATTCAGGTTACAAGGTCTAAACTTCTGCACATTGCTCTGTCCATTGCCATGCACTGCTCAGTAGCTCACCTGAAAAAGCAAACACTGAGACTGGAGAAGGAATAAGCACTCACTCTAAGGCTCTTCCAATTGCTCTTCCTCACTTAGGAATGAACTGGCCACACTTCCCACCAAATACCGCTTGTCAATAGACCTCATACCTGCTGTCTGTAGATGCACCAGAGAAACCACCAGAAGGAAAGACGTGGATGTCCCAGAAGCTTGGGCATCATAATCCCTTAAAAATTTCTGCCATCAATTATGGCTCAGCTAAATAGCTGCTTCTTTCCCACCATGTACTCCTT
>NW_007794445.1:0-1544 GCF_000696425.1 Galeopterus variegatus | reverse complement strand
CTTTGCCCAGTACTACTTTGTGAAGTGTTTCCTGTATGTTTTCTTTTAGGAATTTTATAGTTTCAAAATGTATATTTATGTCTTTAATCTCTTTTGAGTTGACTTTGGAATATGATGAGAGGTACGGGTCTAGTTTCATTGTAAAGCATGTAGTTTAGACTCTCATTACCTGTATTTAAAAAGAAAAAACAAATTCTGCTTGAAATAGCTAGAGTGACTACTTTTTTTGTTGAATAAATCCCAATAAATGTCATAACTCAGACTCCTCAGATGTTATGATCTCTGTTCTTCATAAAACTGGGAAAGACACTGTCATGTCTGTGCTGCTGGGGCTGAGGAGAAAGAAAGAGGGTTAGGGTTCAGAGGAGCCTCCCTGGCCCCTTCTATCAAAACCTTCCAGTGACCTTCAGAGCATGGCTACATCTGAGAAACACTCTCATCAGATGGAGGCACCAGGAGAAGCAGCTGGGGCAGCCCAGCCTCACACTTCTGCTTCCCTGGGGGGTTTATGTTCGGGATTGTAACACTGTGGGAGGGTTACTATTATACTGTTGACAGTAATAGGTTCCAAAATCATCAGACTCCAGGCTGCTGATGGTAAGAGTAAAATCTGTCCCAGATCCACTGCCACTGAACCTCGAGGGGACCCCACTTTCCAAACTTGATGCATCATAGATCAAGAGTTTAGGAGCTTTACCTGGTTTCTGCTGATACCAAGCTAACCACTTGCTAATACCCTGACTGGCCTGGCAAGTGATGGTGACTGTGTCTCCTAGAAATGCAGACAAGGAGGATGGAGACTGGGTCATCTGGATGTCACATCTGGCACCTAAGGATGGAAAACATAAAGACTAATTACTATATGATTAATCATGTTATAAGAGGACTTCCGTGAACAACTTGGCAGCACTGACCACAGTAGCAGAGTAAATTTCTAGTGTTCTCCCTCCTTACCTGGGAGCCAGAGCAGCAGGAGCCCAAGGAGCTGAGCGGGGGCCCTCCTATCCATGCTGTGTCCTGACTGGGACTGAGTCCTGCGCAGAGTGTGAACAGCCTATAAATAAGTCTTCAGGGCAGTGGGTTGTGCTCTGGGAACATGCAAATGACAGGGGCATAGACTGGGCTGGGCTCAGCTGCAGGGCAGGCTCATCTCAGTAATTCAGCACTGGGGCAGGGTCCCCAGGTGTTCCACATCATGCCAAGGAGCACAGATTTGTCTGCCAAGAACACATTTCTTTCTGGAAACCACAGGAAAGGGTCAGTCTGCTGTCCTGTTAGCAGTGTTCTACTGCTCTCTGGGGTTCATAACACACTTCTCTTATTATCTCTCTATCTAAGACAATGTCTCTCAGATAAAACACACCCTCAGAAAAGAAAAGATAATCTTAAGTCTCCCTGCCTTTGGGACCTCTTCATATTACTGACAGCTGAAATGCTTTCTTATTGCTCTGATTCCCTGATAATCCTGACGTGGTAAGTTATAATTTCTACCATTCCGAGATGTGGTGAGTAGAAAAGGAATTTTAAAAAGTGCTTATGATTTT
>NW_007794444.1:0-1544 GCF_000696425.1 Galeopterus variegatus | reverse complement strand
TCTGGCACAGCCCCAGGAGCGGGGCGTTCTGTGGGAAAGCCAGGCCCCCCACTGCCCCACATAGACACTCTGCATTTTGACCACCTTTGGCATTTTGAGGTGCCCTTTTTGACCTAGCACGTGCTGCAGGTGCTTGTGGTGGCATTAACAGCAGCTGCAAGCATCACCAGTGGAGTGCGTTCCCCATTGGGAAATGCCTTCTCTGCCTATTCTCACCCCATTTTGAAGAGAAGGAAAAAGTAGGGGAGCAAGTAACTGAGCCTGCTTTCTTAAAAATCTCAGTTCTTATGCATGTGGAACCCTGGATGGATGTGAAAAGCCTAATGAACGAAGAAAAGCCTGAAAGACCCGCTGTGAAAGCAAGGAGGGTCCGTCCAGTCCAGAGCCCTGTGCTCGCCCCACCCAGCCCGGGAGCCGCAAGCTCCAGCTTTCACTGATTATAAAGTAGCGACTTCTCCACCTGCAGCAAACGGAGAACTACACAGCTCGGCTCAGAGCCTACAGCCCATCCTTTCCAATGAGGAGAACTTTTCCATTCCCTGCGTTTCTTCCTTCTGGTGCTGTAAGGAGTTCCTGCTAGTGTCCCGTCCTCTTTGGCCTTTCAAACCTTTGAGCATGTAATGCTCAACTCTTGTAATGTTATATTTGTCAGGAGATAAAAACAAAATCACAGGCCATAGCTACAAAGGACAAAGCAAAAATACCATTCGAGCAATATCAGATACAGATTGTGGCCTGTACATTTAGAAACTCATGAATCTCAAATGCCTCTTTCTGAATCCTCACCATGAATTTCAGTTCTGCTCAGGGAATCTGCTGTAATTCACATCCTATATTATACATACTATAACGCCTTTGTATAAACTCTTGGCATTAACAAAAGGCTTCCTGCAAAAGCCAAACCCCCTTTTTTCTTTCAGATTTACGTCAACGGCTGTGTCCTAATGTTAAGTGAGCTATTTCCACCTTCACAGAGTAAATAGTTGGGCTGGCAAAATTCACACACCTTTTCCATTTCAGGTTTTGGCCTTTACATGTAAATGATATTCATTCAAAAATATTTATCTCTACAGGGAGGAAAAAGACTTGGTATACAAACCACTCTAGTTTATGTTTCAGAAAGGAATTCTGATCTTTGGAATCAAGACTTACCTGAGAAGGAGAGAGATATTATCTGGGTTGTGAGAATTTGCTTTCTGTTTTTCCATTTTCTCCAACATCTCTAGTTGCAGGAAAATGTTTGAAGTATCTTACAAAACGTGGCATCCTTTATTCTACTATTACGTATTAGTCTAAAAGAGAATATCTCTAGGAGATGTTAGACATCAACTGATACTAAAACATTCATAATTAAGCTTTTGTCAAAAAGATGGAAAAATAGTTTAATTTTTTTAATTTTTAAAATTTTTTATTTTTATTTTTTATTATACATATATTGTGGGATACAAAGTTGACCATCAGTAGTTGTGTACAATGTGTGACGGTCAAATCTGGATAGTTAGCTTATTCATCATTACAATAGGAAATCATTCTTTGTGTCCATT
>NW_007794443.1:0-1545 GCF_000696425.1 Galeopterus variegatus | reverse complement strand
GCGGGAGCGCCGCCGCGCTTCCCAAGCGGCGCACTAACGCAGTGCGCCACCGGGCCGGCCCAGTTACTCTTTTGTTTTGAAAAGAAGTTTCAGGAAAGTCAAAAGCATTTATTTGGAAGAAACACTAAAAAATTGATAAAAAACAAAAGAATAGGTACCCTTTTTAAGAATTAGGAATAGAAATTGTGTTTATAAAAGATATGTAAGTGCCATGCTTTCTCTAGAAAAAGGCTTGTAAACTATAATTTTATGCTTTTTTATTTATGCCTAGTTTTAACTTTGTGTGACATTTACTTATATTTAACTTCCTTTTCTATATTATTGCTTTCTTGACTCATGGAATAGGATTTTTATTCATTCATAACCTTATATGACACTGTCTTCTCTAAGTGTCTTTTATGGTTTAGGATTATAAAACCAATGTCATATTTATAAAAGTACATTTTATGTATCAAAAAAATTAAGAATTCATGTTAGGAAATAGGGTTATTTGATTCCATAACTTCCTCTTTAATTTGAACAGGTGAGATTCACTTCACTGGGATTAGGATCAGCCCTGACCACCCTTGAAAGTGGCTGTGTGGCCTTGGCAAACAGTTGTCAGAACATTTCTGGTGGGATCTGGGGAACTGTAGTGAACATTCTTCTAGACCAGTCAGAATGCAGTATGGTGCGCCGGGAGGTATGTCTGTCCTTTTTAGCACCCACTCCCCTTTTTTTCCTTGGAAATCCGTTGTGATAATGTCTATAATCATACTTTCCTCTCTGTTCAACATGACCATTATCTCTGATTGCTGTGGGAAACCCATATAAAATGGCACTATAGAATAAAAATGGTATTAATTCACAGTAATAATTGGAGTTCTTTATTCTAAGATCAAACCAGAATACGGAATATCTTAATGTGAACTCTTCCATTTTATTACACATTGAAAAGTAATTCACAGAAAAAAAATAACTACCTCATCATTTGTAAGTCTCTTATGTTTATAAAGCTTTAGTAAAAATAAGGGGCTGTCAAATTAATTCTCTTTGTAGTATTTGTCCTGTAATATATGAGAGGAAAAGTAAGCCCTATTTTAATTCTTTCTAAATAGTCTGTGGCTTTCTTTTTATTGCTGCTTTTATCGAAGCGATGATTCATGCAAATTATTTTAAAAACAATAATCAAATAATACTTAGAGGCTTATGGAGAAAACAGCACTCCTGGGTTCACCATTAGCTAGTCCCCAGTTCCAAACTCAAAAGGCTAGTTTTCTTATTTGCCTCTGTGTTTTCAAATAGTAATGCTTACACTTATGGCTTACTCTTGATTTATCAACTTTAGAGCTTGTCTATTGACTTTCCAGATGGTGTTATTCTTCCATTTATCATTATGTGATGAGTTTTCATTAAATAGTCAATGTTCATGTTAGTATGATAATATAATTCGATCATCATCAGGATCTGGTAGGTTAAGTTGGACATTTGTGGTTTGTATTTCTAGTTAGCAAGTTTTCGAAAGAAGTCTGTATGAGAGAGACAAAGATAGCGGGTGTGGGTGTG
>NW_007794442.1:0-1545 GCF_000696425.1 Galeopterus variegatus | reverse complement strand
CCCCATACCAGGGAGGCCCTTCCCGGAGAAAGACTCGAGGTGAGCGTGGTGACCCGGGACATACACACGTGTGGCCAGGTGCGTTTGCTCCCGGCCAGCAAGTGAGAATAAATCTCTGTGACAAATGTTCTCCCACGGGCCCAGAACAAAGGCCGGCAGTTGTGTTTATCCACCCCAGAGGCAGCGCAGACAGCCCGGACCCCGGGAAGAGCCAATCGCGTCAGAATTGATGGCCCGCTCAGGACGTCTCATTTATTACCGAGAGGTGATAGAGACACAGGCAGGCGTGACCAGCAGAGGCCGTGGCGGCCGCTGCCTCCCGCTGCTCGGAGGGCTCGGACCCCACCCTCGGCCACGTGGCCTTCAGCCCGAGGACAAATGGGGTCAAGCCAGCGGCTTCATCTCATGAACTCCTTCCTCAGTTGGCCACTTCCTTCCAGAACAGTCTGTGGTCCCTGGCCGAGGCCCTCCTGCCCTGACACCTGTCGGCCCCTGCGTCCCCCCACTGCTCACTTGATCGGCCACCCTCTATCAGACTCCTGCCCCGAGCTCCAGCCCCTGCCCTCACTGCCCCACACATGCACCTGCTGTGACTGACCACATCCCCCCTGCCCACATTCGGGAGGACCGCAGCCTCTCCCCAGCCCTCAGTGCCCTGCTGTTACGGGCAGAGGCGGGGAGGGTCCAGGCCCTGGGGGCTGTGGACCTCTCTGCTGGAGGTCGGTGCTGGGACCCATGACAGTGGGCTGGCAAGACCCCCAGGTAAGCCCCTCCATGGGGATCTGGGGCTGTGGTTAAAGAAGTGGTGGCTTCCTCTGTCTCAGAAGTCTCGAATCCTCCCTCATTCCCCACAGGGCACTGAGCCTGCCCCCAGCGCCACCCACTGCCACTGCCCTGGTCTTCCCACTGCTGGTGGGCCCCCCTATGCTCCCCTCGGTGGGGACCACATCTCCCTCAGCACCTCTGAAAGCTGAAGGAAGTCAACCCTAAGGAGACAAGTCTCCTGAAGCCATGGCCCTGTCCTAAACGCACACACGATCAGCCTCCTAGAGACCTCCTCGCTAAGGTGCTCCCCACACTGGGAAGGAGGACTGCTGCGCAGTCTCCCCTGGCACTTGGTCAGCTGGGGGCAGACGGCCGAGCACAGAGCCAGCTCCCATCTGCTCTCGCCCTGCCCGCCTGTGGAGTGTGCGTGTGTGAGTGTGGGTGTGTGTGTACATGCGTGCTTGCTCCTATGTGCGCATTCATGACGTGTGCATACTCCCATGCTCCTCTGTGCACGGGCATGTGTACGTGTGTGTGCGTGCATGTGAGTGAGTGTTCTTGTGTGGTGCATGTGTATATGTGTGTGTGCTCATGTGTGTGCATGTACATGATGGTGGTGTGTTCGTTCATGTGCATATGTGTTCCTGTGTGCATTTGCATGTGTATGTCTGTGCGTGCGTGCATGTGAGTGTTCTTGTGTGTGTGCGTTTGTGTGCATGTGTGTGCGTGTGCATGGTCGTGTATGCATGGTCATGTGTGCACCCATCCCCATCCCAGCCC
>NW_007794441.1:0-1545 GCF_000696425.1 Galeopterus variegatus | reverse complement strand
AAATGTAGTAAGTTAATTAATCTATATCATCATAAACCATTCCCAGAAGGTCTGGATGAGTGATTTATTTATTTATTTTATTATTACTATTTTTTTTTTCAGAATTACTACGGAGCTTAAAGCTCCATCTTTTCCTGGAATGTCCAAAGTACTCAGAAGAGCATGCTTAAAATTGTATCTCTCAGTTTGAAATCTGGCTTCACTTGCTGTGTAACCTTGGGCAAATTACTTAACCTCTCTGTGCTTTAATGCTGTCATTTGTACAATGGAAGCTTGCCAGCCCTTATTTCCCACATAAGAACACAACATTTATTCATTGCCCATTAGTATGGGCATAATATTCAATATTCTAACTCATTTATCCACGCATTTTATTTACTCGCTCGTTTCTCAGCCCTTTGAGTCTCAGCCACTGTTCTATGTAATAATACTATCCTCTCTTTTGAAACTTGCTACCGGTTCAACACATTCTTTCACATATTATCTATTTTGAGCCTGCAGGGTACATTTGACATAGGGAAATCTGACTCATCAAACATGCTTAAGTGAATTTACCCACGGCCACCCAGCTAGTAAGTGGCACTGTCCTCTGACCCCAGAGTTCATTCTCTTTTCCCTCTATTGTTGGGTTTTGCATAAGACGTGATTTTTCTCCAAGTGGTTGCTTGTGGGTCCTGCTCACAGCCTTGATGAGTGACCGTATTGCCAGCACATGTCAGAGCTTGCAAGAGTGTGGCTGCTACTCCGAGGATGGCTAGGGCAATGTTGTTCAGTATTTAATAATTGGGGTATTATCACAGTCTATAGTTTTACAGTTTTTCTTGAAAAATTAGACGATATGAGAAAACTGGGTTTGTAATCACACCAGGTAAGAACCAGCAGAAGTTGCCCTCTTTAGTTGAGGCATGTGCTGTCTAACTCACCATGATCCCTGCCACATCCCCTCAACACCCCACACGGGGTGTTTTCAGTTATTATTGTGCTTACACTTTGATATTTCCTAAACCCTGCCACATTATTACTTAGCCTGTTTGGCATCTGAGTTTTTTACTCTTGTTTTAAGCTATGGATACAGTAATCACTGATTATGATTTGGATAAGGAGATGAGTAATGATTATGATTCTACATGCACTTCACAGCATAAAAAGAACTTTTTAGACAATGCTGTACAATAGTATTGTCAAAGTTTTTACAATTTTCCCCAAATCAGTCAACTAGGATGTAGTAGACTCAGAATTAGAATCCAGGGCAATTGGTTCCAAGTCCAGTGCTCTTCTCTAGCTGGTTCTCCTGTCATTCATTCATAAGTTCATTTATCTACATGTTCATTCAATAAACAAATAATTGTTAGTAAATGCCAAATGTATTCTAGACCCTGTAGTAGGCCCTTATATATATATATAAGTTGTGGCCCCAGGCTTTAAGAATCTCATGGTCTATTTAGGAGTGACAGATAAATTTTTCTGAGTGCATTGTGATATGTGCTGTGCAGAAGGTATGCACAAGGTGCCGTGTTAATGTCAGAGAGCATGTGATTAATTTTG
>NW_007794440.1:0-1545 GCF_000696425.1 Galeopterus variegatus | reverse complement strand
GGTTTAGAGGCTACCTCAGGAAAAATGATCTCATGATTCTATATTAAAAACTCAGCGAATAACAACAACTACAGTGACTTTTGCATGGCCCAGATTCCCATATCACCCCCTCTACCTAGACCCACCGTCCACTAGGCCCTGGGCTGGTACTTTCATATTTTACCCAGCTTTATTCCCTACATTAGTTCATAGATTTGACTGCTCCCCCAAATCGAGTCTACCCTCTATGAATGATAATTTGCCACCCCCTTTGTAATTAAACCCAAGCACTGGAAGAGCGTCTCCCCAAATCGCCTCAAGGATTCAGGCAATAAAC
Source organism: Galeopterus variegatus (assembly GCF_000696425.1). Lineage (NCBI taxonomy): Eukaryota > Metazoa > Chordata > Mammalia > Dermoptera > Cynocephalidae > Galeopterus > Galeopterus variegatus. The sequence goes on along the minus strand of NW_007794440.1, from coordinate 1,229 downwards.
CAATAACCCCTTCTCACTAAGAAAGATTGAGGCTCCTGCTACAGGACTGACTAAGGACGTTACTGAGAAGGGCTGAGTGGCAGCGGGACGGAGAGCACAAAACCTGCCCTTTTCCGCTGAGGCAGGCGGGGGAGGCCCGCCTGGGAAAGGAGCCCCTGTGAGCTTGCAAGAACTGGAGACCCAAGCTCTTTCCCAACCAGGGAAGAGCGGCTTTCACTTTGCCCTTTGGAAAACCCCATGGAGAGGTCTCCCGCGACAGTATTGGAACACACAGCCATCTCCAGCCATAGACCACAGAGGAACTGGCTCCGAGCCCAGACTCCCCACGGGAGTCTCCCGGTTGCGCAGCTGCGGGGTAGGCTCGCAGACCGCCCATCCCCAGCGGGACGCTTTGTGCTTGGAGAGGGTTAGGCATGGGCGCCCTCTGCTGCCAGCTCAGAGGACGGGATTTTAAAAATTGAAAACAAAAAGAATGATTTGAAAAATAAACCTCAAATAGCCTCAGAGGGTATGGTACTCATTCCTGAATAGATATTACTCCATGGACGGTTTGCTTCAGACTCTGGGGAAATGGGCTCAGAAGAGGAAATTCAGAGGGTAAGGGTGGAGAATCTAATGGAGCATGTGTAGAATCATGAGTCAAGTCCAGGTTGGGAAAGATGTCCTCCTCACCTGCCAGCCGCCTCACTAACTAAGGGGGACACAGACCTGTACCTGCCAAGTCACCAATACAGCATATGAAGCTGAAGGCTAATCCCACATCAGGGCTGGTTCTTCTAAGCTGGTCACCACTCTGTAACAGTAGTGTTCCCACAGCAGCACTGGCCATCAGACCTCTCCCAGAGGTCGAACTGGACTTTTGAGAGTGGCTAAATATGAGTTTCCAGCGGGACCGTGTTTTGGGGAAAACTTCTGTTGCTCTTTTCTGGTTGTAGTGCAGAGTGTAAATGTGCTAGATCAGCCCTTCCCAAACTTGCAGAGCCAGATATGGCATTCCAAGCAAGCTGAAGTCACAGCACACTGGCTCAGGGGATGGACCCTCTTCTGGTTGTGCAGCAGGTGAGTTGCCTGATCTTGGGCAGGTCTCTGGACCTCTCAGGGCACAGAGTCCTGAAAATAAAAGATCCTGACTAGACGATTGCTAAGGTTCCTTCCACCTCACTGAATAGACGTCCTTTAGAGACTGATCAAAATTCTATTCTATGAACTTCCATGGAAGCTGGAGATCC
>NW_007794439.1:0-1545 GCF_000696425.1 Galeopterus variegatus | reverse complement strand
TCATGCAGAAGGAAACTTGGCGTCTGTTTTCTATTAGCTGAGTTTCACAGTAATACATCAAGCAGCATTTGCAACATTTATATTCTTTCCATGAAAATTAGAAAGTATTTTTATCCTCTGTGACACTTCTCTATGCCCCCATGTTCTCGGTGTTACTTGAGGACCTTTCTGTTCCCTACCTTAAGTGGACTCTTGTCAGGGATCTCACTGGCTGAAGTTCATCTTTTATTTCACCAGATTAGCCTCTTCTAAACATTGCAGTGCTAAATTACATGCCCGTCCCTTCATTTACTCTAAATTAAAGTACAGATTCTTTAATCTAGGATTTGGGTGTGTTCATATTCTGGCTTCAGACAGCCTTTTCTGCCTTATTTTCTTTTCTCTCATCACTTGAGTGAGCCCAACAATTTGGGCTACTTCACAGTAATAATAAGGAGCAGCCCCTCCAGTTCTCACCATTTGGACGGGTGCTGCAGGGCAGCTCAGTCCTCATAGCAGGCGTGGGGTGGTGGGTGTTCTCGTGTGATCAATATGGAAATGAAGTCTGAAAAGGGTGACCTGCACACCTGCTACAGTCTCTTGCCTCCTGCCACCAGGGCTCACAGTCTTCTGGTCCTCTGTGTCACTCTGAGCTCTTAGCTGTGCAGTAGAACCAGGGTCAGATTCTCTGCATCTCATCGTGGTTAACAGCCCCCAGCACAAGTCATTTCTTCCCGTCTGTATTCCTAACACTGTATCTTTCTGACCTGTATTCCAAATTGTATACATGATTTTGTTTTTTCTGAGGAGGTGACTTTTTATTTTTTAAAGAAGAATCAGTGCAACATGGGCCTTGCTTGACTTTGAAATGCGTGTTTTCTGGGCCTCCATTTGCTGTCAGCAGGGTGGCCTGGTGCGTGTTCTCAAGGGACTGTTTGGGGAGGCAGGTGAGGTCGCGCCTCTGCAGGGCTCTGCCTCCATTGAACGCTTCTGTCTTTGTCCAGAGGTCCTTGAACCTCCAGGAAGAGCTTCTTGTGCTGCTTTATTGTTTCCGTAGCCTCCACATTAACACACACAGATATTGTTTGAATGAATGAATGACTGAAAGACGTTTCTTTATAGGGACTCTTCCGCCGTGTTTTGCATGGAGAAATCTCTTTGGCAAAACTTGTGAGAATGAAGCCAGAAGAACTTGGATCTAAGGAAATTTCCCTGTGGCCAGAGGAACTGATGAAATCTGTGAGTACTGACTTAGAATGGCTGCTTCAGATACCAGACACTTAACTTTACCAGAAGTGAAATAATACACTGTTTGCAGGAGTGATGTGCTTTCCTCCTGGAAAACAAGGTGTTGGGCTTGATTTTTGTCTTTTTTATTTTAGGTGATAGAATCCAGAACTAAATTGTGCCATGAAAGCAAAAAGATTGATATTAAAAACAGGAAACCATTCCCAACATAAAAGATTCTACACCCGTGTCAGACTTAGGTGTGAGCATTCGGTATATTCAGGGTTCAGAAAAGATAGAGTAAAATTTCTCGATTCCAAATGTTTTTAGGTGTCTTAA
>NW_007794438.1:0-1545 GCF_000696425.1 Galeopterus variegatus | reverse complement strand
TTTTTTTTTAATTGAAGCATAATTGATTTTACATATTTTTAGGTACAGTGTTGACTACCATCACCTGTGTACAACATGGATGATCAAATCAATATTATTAGCATATTCATTATTACAAATCATAATTAGAGATTGGGTAAGGGCTATTTGTTTCATTTCATTAGTGTTCATTAAAGTTTTTAATGAAATAGCTAATATTTAATGTTCATGTTTGGGATTATTAGAAGCTGCTTCTTCCTTTCCTTAATTATTTTCTTCAATTATAGAATAGAATAATACTCTCATTCTTAGCCATAAAATTGAGTCTACCATATAATCAGAGTAGGACAATAACCTTTCCCCAATTTTACTCATTTGTGTACAGGTACTATCTTCACGTATCACCTGTACATATTTATTTTATTTTTCATTGTATAACTTTAACTTATTTTTGTTTTCTTGGGCTTATTCTAAGCAGGAATATCGATGAAATTATAATTTTGATATGATAATGTATTTCTAAATATATTGAAATAAATAAGAACATCCTGTTAGAATATAAGATAGAAAAATTTGTCTATCTGCCACCTATATCATCCTCTGAAACCCAAGTAACACACATAAAGCAGGTAACACCAGACTACACCATGCTCTATGGCGGCTAGTAAGGAGTTAAACATAGAGGACAGTATGGGATGGGAACACCTATATTCTGCAGATGGTTACGACTTCTGTGGATGAAGGTGGGCATTGGGTTCCAAGGAGAGGTATTTTGGGCCAGTGGCAGGCTAGAAGGAGAGGGAGCTGAGGCCTTCTCTAGGAAGTCCTGAGAGAGGTTGGAGACTAAGGAAAGGGCATTGCTGAATCCTTGATATACAGAGTGGGCACTGGAGCACTGGGGTCCGACCTTTCTCCTACTCATCCTGGATCATGGCCGATGCAGGGATGGAGAGAGGCAATGAACTGCTTTTGGAGGATAAAGCATAGAGTGCCTACCTGCTTGTCAGTTTCCTCTGCATTTGTGAGTAACTGTGGATTATTTTCCACTTATCAGCATTATTGCAACAGAATATCTATTAATTTTTTTTTAAAAAGGATGCCTTTTTTTCCTTAGTGGGCAAACCAGTTTAAACGCTGGGTAAGTTGATCCCTGTTTTTGTGCCTGTAGTCCACGAGCATGGTGAAAGAGATGGGGGTTTTCCCGAGAGAATGTGCATATCCAGCAAAAGTTTCCAGCTGAAGCCTAATGTTACCCTGAAAGGGCTTGGGCAGCGCCCCGTTTGTGGCCAGCAAGGTTGCAAGCTGCCTTCATGCTGAGGAGGTAAGCAAGCATGCGAACACCACATCCAGAGTGAGCCTGGAGGGCCCTGGGGAAGGGGCTGCTCTAGGCCAGCTACCCAGGACCACTCCCATTTTCAGCCTTGCTTCCCTTGGAGAATGAATACTCCTTGGGAGAATAAGAAGATGTTTAACAGTATGGGGTCAAGGACTGGGTTTTGCTATTGTTGTGGTTTGTGAGAAGTAAATCACTAAGTAGATGACTTAGTGTAAGACTATTTGAATGGA
>NW_007794437.1:0-1545 GCF_000696425.1 Galeopterus variegatus | reverse complement strand
TATAATGTTAACAGGGAGCTAAGGAGTGTTAAATTAATTTTCAATCTCCCATCCCCAATCACAAAGAAAATAATGTAAATGAATAAGGATGTAAATGAGATACAACACACTATTCAGCACACAGAGAAAGAGTAATTCTTAGCTTGAATTCCATCAAAATCTCATCATTATTTCTAATCTATCCAAATAGTCTCACTAATGTCATATTCAGAAACTACTATCTAGGCACTTGGTACTGCATGGGTTTACTTAAAGCCTACAAGTATTTAGCAGCTTTGAATTATGACTAGTATTATCAGGTGTGGTTGCAGTTAGTATTTGTGGTAAAGAGAACTGATGGAACCTAGTTGCCTTGGACCTTTGATCATAATGGAAATTCCATTTCTTTAAGACTTTGGAGCCCTTAGTGAAGTAAAGACCTTGCTAGAGAAAGTAAGGCCCACCCTAAAATATGCTTATCTTTAGTATATAGATGTATTTTCAACAATGGCTGCTGTCCACAAAGACTAAAGAAGTAATCTTTAACAAAAGTCTAGTCCATGAGATTGGACCAGCATCTTTAAAGTGATGTGAATTAATGAGACACTAGATTGAATGCTCCAAAATTGATTTGTTTTAGATAGTTTCTTGTTTTTTTCCTTTTGTCTTCACACATGACTGAGGGAATGGTATTTTTCTCTATTAGGAAATGAGGCCCTGCAACTGCAGGAAAAAATAGTTGCTGGTATGGAAAAAGATGACCACAGTGAAAATTAATCAAGACTCAGGCAATTAAAACTCAGAAATACAGAGATTTTTTTGGAGGAGTTAATGTTTCTTTGCATTGGAATTTTCTTTTAGTCCCTGTTAGAGATATCCCTACGTAAGCTGCACGAAGCTGAGACCTCCGGAGGCTTCCATAACAAGATAATTAGCTTTTTGAAAGGAGTCTTCTCTCATTTTAATTTAAGTCCACAAGCCATGGCTTTTGGACAGCTATTATGAACTGAATAGTATCCCAAAAGGCAAAAACCAAGAAGCTTTTAGTTTTTTTGCTGCACATGTTCTCTGTGTTTCCTGTTCGTTCCAAATAACTCTGAGCCTTAGTTGTGGTCTATGACTGACTATAAAGCAAGAAAGAATCAAAACGTGATGCTCATTATCTGGGTTCGTTATTTTTTTATTGACACAATGGAAGTGGAGTTTAGATAATACATTCCTATATTATCTCTAGTGTTTTCTAAGTTTTCAGCTGAAGTGCTATTTTGTGAACTTGAAATTTTGGAAAAGTAGAAGACCTAAGAAACAGGATTGAATGAATCAAATTTGGATGCACTAGACTGGCTACACCCATTCCAGTAAAAGTAGCCCATGTTGCAAATGCAGTAGAAGAAATTCAGACCACCCAGACATCTGAGTGAAAATCTTTCTGAGAGGAACAAAATAAGGCAATAAGGAAGAGGAGAGCAATAGACTAGCTACTCGGAGATTTTACTTTATCCAGAGAAGTTTTATTTTGAAAACTTTAATGTCTCTGTGTGATATTTGGGATTTTTTTTTTTTTTT
>NW_007794436.1:0-1545 GCF_000696425.1 Galeopterus variegatus | reverse complement strand
CTCACTGGGACATTAACATCCTTATGCTTTTGGGATGTACATTTGTGCTTGCTCAACCAGCTCCCATCAGAGTCCTAAACCTCAGAGAAGGAGTCAAAGCCCTGACGCAGAAAGTGAAACATGTACAACCTATGTGCTTGAAGCTAGATACCATCAACCTGAAGTGGGCTGAAGCACACACAGAAGTGTCTGACACAGCCCACAGTCACAGCTGGACTCCACAGTGAAGCAGACAGGAATGTGAGGTTGTTTACCAGAGGTGTCAAATATAATACCCATTACATAGGTGTGATGTGAGAATTAAATAAGACATGCAAAATGCTTGGCAGAGACCTGACACATAAAGCTAAATAAACAATAACTATTACTATTAGGTTAGACACTGAACTAAGACTATGGTGATGGCAATGGTAGGCAAGAAACCAATAAAGAAGATATTTCAGAGTTACAGTTGACAAAACTGTGTCAAAATGGCAGGCGGGTGGAGAGAATATAAGAGAGAGGAAGAAGTCTCTGATATATTTAGCTAGGGTCCTGGCAGGATGGTGAATGGCAAAGCCACTATCTAAACATGGAAAGCTGGACAAAGAAGCATTATTTAACTTGAGAGTCTAGGGTACTTGTGGACTATCCAAATGTTTTACGTTCAGTAGGCTGTTGGAAGGAACAGATAAGGAACTCAAGAAAGAGATCTAAGCTGAAAAGAGAGATTTGGTTGGTAGTTCAAGCCATGATATGTGATCTCCCAGGAAAAGTATGAGCAGTTACAAGAAAAGAGGGCTGACAATGGAGTATCAATATTTAAGAGACAAGCAGACAGCTAGTGGCCAATGAAAGAAGGAGATGGGGCAATCAATAACAGTGAAGAACCAGGCAGAAGAGCACAGTCTTTCACTGGACAAAGGGAGGACAGTACCAACACTCGAGCACCAACTGCTCTGAAGAAGTTAAGTCAGATTCAAACTGAGACACTGCCACCGAATTAGGAAAACAGGAAGACATTAGTAACTGTGGTGACAACAGTTTCACTGGACTGATTGAGATGGATCAGCACATCAAAGAATAAATGGGAGATAAAGAAGTAAAAACGACTGGTATAAACAGCTCTTTCAAAAACTGGTGGAAAAGGGAATAACAGCAATAACTAGAGGGCCACAGAGGATTTTTTTTTTTTTTAACAAGATGACTCAAATGTCTGTGACAAAGAGAGGTTGAGGATCAGGGAAAGGGGAGAAAAAAATGGCCTCGTCTCTGAGGAAGTAGAAGATTTCAAAAATATGTCTAGAACACTGTCTGACTCAATCCTCTTTATTTAATATGCTTGGATTTGCTTTTAATATGCCAACCAGGAAACAAGTATTTAGCATCTCATTTACCAGGACCAACTTAATAAAATTGTAAAATAACTTTTCTTATAAAACCTTGTCTTTTCTCACTTAACATTACAAAACGTAAGCTTCCTGGACTAATTTAGTTTCAGTCAAAAGGTGACAATTGTATGCAGTGAGAAAAAAATCTTTTTCTGCTATTTGAGATTTTTTTTTT
>NW_007794435.1:0-1546 GCF_000696425.1 Galeopterus variegatus | reverse complement strand
CCCTTGCCACACAGCTGGAGGTTGGCAGAGGCAGTATTAGGACCTGGTTCCCTCTTCCATTTGTTCCTGTCTGGCGGCAGCCTGTAAATCCTCCATACACCTGCGGGGGAATGTGGCAGCTCCTGCTCTTGGTCCACGTGACTAACAAACAGCATGATACAAATAAGAGGGGACAATGAGGCAGGAATACCCTCCCAATCACCTGGCCGCCCTGCACCTCTTTAAACCCTGAATTCTCTAGTCTTTTCAGTCCTATTTCTCTGGAAAACCACGTTCCACTTGCCAACCCACTGGCAGCCCCAGTTCCTGGATCTAACTATTTGGTAACAGGGCTCCATCATCCTGATCAGTGTCTTTCCCACCTTCTACTCCCTAAACCTCAGACTCATTAGCAAGGTTCCAGGGTCCCCTTTTCCTCCAACACAGAGGGAAGGGCAGAGTGCAGAAGCTTCAGGGAACAGCTGGCCAGAGGCTAAGCACAGGCCAGACAGAAACCTGGCTCCCAGCCTTCCTCCTCACCCAGGAGTCCCCTGGGATGATTCACCTGGATCATCCTACGGTATGGCTAAAGCCTACAGCAAATGGCATAGCTGGGGAAGAGTCCATGGCAGAGGCTGGAGTCAGGCTCCTCAAGCTCAAGACTCAGGCTAGGACTCCCAAGATGGGAGGTTTCTATAAGGCTCCTTCTCTCATGAGCACCAGGAGCCTCCGACCCACCAGGAAGAAATGAAGTGAACAGCAAGCAGGCCCAGAACGTGGGCCATGCAGAGGGTGTGGCAGGTGCACCATCGAGATGGTGTCTGCTAAAGTCCTTGTCTATAGTTGGAAGTAAGGGGTAGGTAGGCTCCAGGAGAGCACAGCAGTTAAGAACAAAGGCCCTGGAGCCAGTACTACCTCGTCAGCTACTAGCCACATAACCATGTGGGAATTTACTTAACCTCTCTCTACCTTAGTTTCCACATCTGCAAAAGGAGTAAAACAATAGCTCCTACTTCGAGGGATTGTTGCAGGAAATAGATGAGTGAAAGGTCTCAGAACACAGTGGGCTGAACTCTTTCAGTTTCTCTCATTTCTACAATTCCTGGCTCTATGCTTGTGTTGCTACAACCATAACCTACTCCAGACATGAAAAGGCAGGAGTAAAGATTTTTCTCCTACAGTGCATCTGAGACTCAGACAGATCCCAGGCAATGAGGATCCTCCGGGGCTTGCAGGTAGGTAATCAGATCAGTGGGAGAACATTGATTAGCATTAACTGAGGCAAGGCCTGCACTATGCTGGGCATGGGAGTGGCCATGCAAAGCCTCTGTCTTCAAAGAGAGGCTGACCTCCAACAACCAAAGTCAGTGTACCACGATAAGGCTGAGGGTTGAAGTTTTTGCTAAATGCTATAGGGGCAGGGGATGGATGGGGGAGCGCTAGCTGTCCGCTTAAGGATGGGGATAGAGGTGGAGTGAGAGGCATTTCAGTGGTTGACAGTTAAAGGATAGAGGGCTTTCCAGCAAAGACAGAGGTATTTACAGAAGACAGGGAGGCATAAGGGTCT
>NW_007794434.1:1179-1546 GCF_000696425.1 Galeopterus variegatus | reverse complement strand
GCCGATATACTCGAATTGTACTCGGTACTATTTTGGAGAAGCGAACCCCTGTGCCATACCATCACCGCTCAAAAGCCGCCCGTTCGGAACTGTAACCTAGCGGCAGGTCTAAACACAAGTGCGCATGCGCACACCGCCCAAGCCCCAAGAGTTCTAAGAGGGCTCGTGCGGGGTCCCAGGTTGACTAATGCTTGATAACTGACGTCAGCAGTCACTGGGCAGATTGAAATTTGGTTCTCACAGGCTATTGCTTGACATGGCTACAGATCAGTTGTTTCTTATGCTTGGCACTGGCTGTGCCCCGCGATGGATGGATCTTTGACAGATCTGCGAGTCTGATCTAGTAGCTCAGCCGAAAGCCGATTCT
>NW_007794434.1:0-226 GCF_000696425.1 Galeopterus variegatus | reverse complement strand
ATCAGTTGTTTCTTATGCTTGGCACTGGCTGTGCCCCTTTCTTCTCGTTCCAATCTGTCATCCCAGTGCCCTACTCCACATGGAATGATCTGCTGTACTCTTTCCACATCAGCCTTTGTGGCAGCGTGATGGATCTTAGCAGCCGAGCTGCCTTGACCTGATAAATAATTCTCTCAGTTTCTCTTATCTATAAACTGGGTATAACACCTTTCTCTATGTGAACTTA
>NW_007794433.1:0-1546 GCF_000696425.1 Galeopterus variegatus | reverse complement strand
GCCAGGTGGTAAGGACTAATGTGCTGTGCACAATCAGAGCCCCCTGACCCAAAGCCCATGCTGTCCCCTCCAAGGCTGCTCTGCAGACACAATTAACTGCTCCTCCCTATTTCCTCAGCATTAAAAATAAACATGGGGCTAGCCACCCTTGCCCAGGCTAGGAAATGACAATGTAAAGTCTCTGAGGACTACTGAACCATTGCTCAGAACGTGTCCAATTAATTAAGCTGTGCACGGATGGGAAGAAGGTCCTCGGCTCTTGCACAAACTGTCATCTCAATCGTGCTGCTTGGCAGCACTTACCTTTATGTCTTTGGGAGCGGACTGGACCAGGGCCTTTTTCCCCGCCTTGGAGGATTTGGAGGAGGCTGTGGAAGTGCCCTGGGCACGGTGGGGCTTCAGGTCACTGAGGCTGCTGAGGTACTTCTTGCGCAAGGCCAGCAGCTCCTGCAGGTACTGCAGGCAGTCCTGGGTGCGTGAGTACATCCACGCCCTGTCCTCCTCCTGCGGCAGGTAGTACAGGCTGCTGTCCATGCTGCCAGTGCTTTTGTATTTCTTTAGGGACTCGCTGAATTTCTCCCCATGGTCCCCAACCACGTACATGGAGCTGCTCCGAATCAGCGTCACCGTGGGGCTGGCTCCGTCATAGAAGGGGCTGTCCCCTGCTGCCTTCTTCGGGCTGGAGTTAAAGATGGAGTGGATCTTTCTGAACATGGTGCTCGGTTTCTCTCTGTGGGTACCTTCCAGCTGCCTGCTGTGCCGCCACTTGATCTAGCTGGGGGTAGAGAAGCTGACATCCAGGCCTCCTGCCATCTGCTCTCCAGGAGGCCGCTGATCTCTGGAATCCCAGTGAGTGGGGCTCGATCAGGAGGATGACCTGCACATCTCTCATGGGGGGATATTTACATCCAATAACCAAGATGCCATAAGCAGCCTGAAGATAGGAGAGAGTGCACTGTGAGCGTAAAAACAAGTGCCCTGGCTGGTTTCCAAACCATTTGGTGCAAATACCTTCTGCACTCTTCCATGGAAGTTCCCAGGTAGATGGGGAAAGCGTGACAATGCTTTGCCTGCTCAGTTAATTTCTTTCCTTTTCATTTCCCCCCTCTGGACGTGGTCTCATTCAGTTTCACTTGATCTTCGTGTGGATCTTCACATTTCCACCTTTTCTGAGCTGGCTCCCGTCCTGAATTCTCTGGGTCTGAAATGAAATCCTTCTTAGCAGGGACAGTCCTTAGCCAAAAAACTGGGTGTTGCTCAGTGTAAAATCCAGTCCCCCAAGGTGGGCCAGGGTGGACACAGCCAGGGCCCATTGGCAGGAGCTCGCAGATACCCTGATAAGCTGGGCTCTGAACTGGCATCTGAGCGTCCTGGAGGAGCCTCACCCTGTGGTAATGGGACCTCGCAGCTGTTACCGGATAGCAGCCCATTGTGGAGGAGGGAGGATTCGGATAGCGGGACCCGAGACTTTAGCATCAGTGATCTGAAGGGGCACATATATGGGGCAGACATGTTCTTTAGCCTCAGCATGTTTTACCTTAAATAG
>NW_007794432.1:0-1546 GCF_000696425.1 Galeopterus variegatus | reverse complement strand
TGGTAAGGGGCAACAATAATCAACCACAATGTATATCGACAAAATAAAATTAAAAATAAAATAAAATAAAATATAAAAATATATATACAACTTAAAAAAATAAAAATAAATAAAAAATAAATAAAAATTTAAAAATCCTGCAGATAAGCAGGACTCACTTTATTCAGAAAAAAATAAAATAAATTAAATAAATAAATAAATAAATAAAACAGAAATAGCATCATTCACTCCTGGGCTCTCCAACACGTGTAAGGAAAAATCCAGACACCTTCACATGGTTTCCAAGGCCATCGTGACCTGGCCTTTCAAGCCTTGTTCTTAGCTTCTCCTGTTACAACTTGTCAGAAGATATTTGATCTCTCTCTCTCCCCATCCTTCATCCTCTCCCCCCATATTCGTATATATTCTCCATCTCTACTGGCAGTACTCTACCCTTTTTTCTTATTCACCTGCCACATCTCAGCTTAAAATTCACTTCTCTTTGAAAGCTTTCCCTGACCCCTCAATACTAAGCAGGAACTTCTTTAACATTGAAGTTTCCATAGTAAACTTTCATAACACCTTTTTCGTTAACTGTGTGTTCAGCTGTCTCTGTGTGGGCAAAGACTGTGTTCATCTTGCTCACTATTTCATCTCATCACCCAGCACAGTTTTCGTACACATCCGTGACACAATATTTAATCATATTAAGAGCAGACACTTATTTTGTGCTTATCATGTGCCTGACACTCTTCTAAATACATTATATGAATTATTTAATCTCACAACAAGCTCTTGTCATAGTGACTAGTATTATCGCCATTTACAGAAAGGCAAACTGAGGCACAGAGAGGCTAAGTAACATGTACAAACAGCTAGTAAGTGGCAGGGTCAGCACTCAAATCTAGCAGTCTGACCCCACAGACCATGTTCTTAACAATGTCGGTTGACTAAAGAATGAGAATAAGTGAAAGTATGGGGACTTGGATAAAACTTAACAGAAGTCAAATTCATTTCCCCATGCCACATGGCTGGGAACTACTGGGCCTAGGGTTTCCCTCTGCTTCTTCTGACTGTAAGTTTTATACATGTAGTGAATGTTCTGCACTGCCCTTTATATTTTTAATTGTTTTAAAAGCAAATGCATTTTTGCTCTCTGTGGACATGGTTTTAATAAGCCTGTTTAAATTTTCATAATTCAAATGCAAATTCCCCTGCTGCAGCCTTCTGTGATTCACAGACTTCAGTAAGTGGCCTCTGCTCCTGGTGGTAAGGACCCCATGAACTGATGGCCCTGCATTTATCCCACTTCCTGTATGATCTGACACTCAGAACAGACTGCTGAGCCAGGAGGTTAGGATAGTCTGTCATAGCTTCCAAAATATTAATTGGATAGTAATATTTTTGCTCTATAGGCAGCTGGTTCATAACCTCACTGGGAAAGTGGAAAATGGTGATTTTAAAAATATCTGAATTCTAGAAGAAGTAATAATGTTTCAGAATGTCTCAGGAGTTAACTGAACTGGCCATTTTTTTTCCTTAATTCTCCAAAATTCACATTCAGTAA
>NW_007794430.1:0-1546 GCF_000696425.1 Galeopterus variegatus | reverse complement strand
TGTAAATATCTGTATGTAGGTGTTTGTGTGACTTTATTTTACTTACCTTGAATAAATACCTTGGAGTAGTGATGTTGGATTTATGATAAATATACGCTTATTTTATAAGAACTGCCAAATGGCATTCCCATTCTCAATGTGTGAGAGTTCCAGTTACTTCAAATCTTTTTTTTTTTTTTCCTTTTTGTCTTTTTTCGTGTCCGGCAATGGATCGCAGCCCTCAGTGTCGCGCCCGTACCGGACCGGGACCGGCAATGGGATCACAACCCTCGGTGCTGCGCCCTCACCTCCCTCAGCCAGTGAGCGGGAACCGGTCTGTATGTGGGATCCGAACCCTCGGCGGGAGCGCTGCTGCGCTTCCAAGCGGCACACTGTAGCAGTGCGCCACCGGGCCGGCCCCAGTTACTTCAAATCTTCACCAGCACTTAGTACTTTCAATTTTTTCGTTTGTTTTATTTTGTTTTAGCATTTTAATAGGGGTGTAACGTTATCTTATAATTGTTTTAATTTGCTTTTGCCTAATGAATAATGAAGTTGAGCACCTTTTCGAGTGCTTATTTCCATCTATATATCATTTTTAATAAAGAATCTTTTTAAATCTTTTGCACATTTTTAAAAAGTGGGTTGTTTACTTGCTGTTAAGTTTTGAGACTCCCTTATATATTCAAGGTGAAAGTTCTTTATTAGCTATATGTTTTACAATTTTTTTCTTCCTGTTTTCTGGCTTCTCCATTGAATCCTTTAACAGTGTCTTTCAAAGAGCAGTAGCTCTTAATTTTAATTTTCATAGAGTCTGATGTATCAAGATTTTTCTTTTATGTAATGCTTTTTGCTGTAATATCCAAGATATCTTTACCTAATCCACATTAATAAAGATTTTCTCCTATGTGTCCAACTAGAAATTCTGAAGTTTCATGTTGTACATTGAGGTTATTTATTTTATGTTAATGAGGTATGTGTGAAAATTCTTTCTCCTCCTCCTCTTCCCCACCTCCTTTTCCACCCCCCACTTTCCTTCTCTTTTACATATGGCCTTTCAATTTTTACATCACAATATGTTTTAATGCCAATCCTTTCTCCATTGAATTTTCTTTGTACCTTTGTTAAAAATTAATTAACTGTATATGTTGTGGATCTATTTCTAGAATCTTTATGCTATTCCATTGATCTATATGAATATGATCATCCTTTTGCCAATACTGCACTAACTACTGTAACTTTTTAGTAAGTCTGGAAATCAGTATTGTGAGTTCTTTGACTTTTTCTTTCTCAAAATTGTTTTGACTATTTGAAGGGGTTATCCATTTCTATCAAAAATCTTGCTGGGCCGGCCCGGTGGCGCACTGGAGAGTGCACCGCTTGGGAGTGTGGCGGCGCTTGGGATCCCATGTGGTGACCGGTTCCCGCTCACTGGCTGAGCGCAGTGCAGGCGCAACACCGAGGGTTGTGAACCCGTTGCCGGTCCCTGGTGCGGGCGTGACACCTAGGGTTGCGATCCCATTACCGGTCAGTAAAAAAGACAAAAAGGAAAAAAAAAAAAAATCTT
>NW_007794429.1:0-1546 GCF_000696425.1 Galeopterus variegatus | reverse complement strand
CATGTTCATGTTATTTTAAAAAATAAATGATAACTCTGGAAAATAGTTGGGCAGTTTCTTAAAACACCAAACATGTACGTACCATATGACCCAGCAATTGCACTATTCTGCATTTATCCCAGAGAAATGGAAGCGTGTGTCCACACACATGGCAGCTTTATCTATTATAGCTAAAAACTGAAAGCAACCAAAATGTCCTTCGATAGGTGTTGCTTTGTGTTGCTTTGCCCCCCATGGATTTGTCATTGTCACCCCCCCCCACTTCCCCTGGATGATGGAGATGCAAAGGGTTACTTAAAGCCCATCTCTTCCAAATAGTGAGAGGCACCGAAGTGGTTAACTTCCAAGGCACCCTTCAGGGAGAGGCAGCCCTTCCTTAGGAAATTAATGCCGAACTGGCATTCTCTTCCTGCATTTATTTTCCAGACCAGGAAGTTACAGGAAGAGAACAAAGGTGGGGTTATAGTTTAACAATATAGGCTGGTAACTTTCAGTGAAACAAGCCAGATGACATTCCAGTAAGGCAGTTAAGTGGTCTTATCAACACAAGCTTGATCTTAGCAAACATTCCTTCTTATAGCAATTTCTCAGTATCTTTACATAACAATCAGTAACTAGTCTGTCTTTGAGCCAGCAACTTGCTGTGCCACAATTCTTATCTTGCAACAGAGACTTATAGCCTGAGGAAAATTTCCTGTCCTTGAAAATTTCCTATCCTTGAAACTGCAAGGCTTTGGAAAACCAGGCCCTGTGAAGTACTTATGCTTTGTAGTATATTCCACAGATAGGTTGTTAAAGTCAATTGAAATGGAGACAAGGCCTAAAGAATATTGAAGAAAAGTCAGTTAAACCTCATAAGTGACTTTAACCTTGCTTGATTCGCAAGCTTAAATGAAAGTTAACTTGAGCTATTTCTTGTGAATGCTTACATTAAATAAAAACAGAACTTAAGCTCAATTTTAGCAGCCAACAAACATAACTATATAACTAGGTACTTTCCAGTGGAATAGACCAAATAAGACAACTTTATAACTGTCACCAAATAGTTCCCTTGTATTACTTCTGCATTCATTCTATGGAAGCCTGTCTCTTATGCTACCCTAATATAGCCTTCAAATTTCTTCTGGTTTAGAACTGCCCAATTCATGAATCACTGTTTAAACTCCTTAAAATTTTATTGTTCCTCAGTTTACCTTTTAACAAGGTGAATGGTTAAACAAAATGGGTATATTCAAACCAAGTCATACTACTCAGCTAGAAAAAGAAAGAACTTATTGAAAGAACGTGGCATTAGAGAAATGCAAAGATGTTTGTGTCACACTATTAAAGGTGAAAAAACAGGTAGAAAAGCACATCAGTACAAATCCATTTCTGTTAAAAATGTGTGTGGGGGGGGAGATTCAAGATGGCGACAGGTCTGGAGCGGCCGTGCCAGGAGACAGCGCGATCCTGAGAGGTGTGCGCAGTGATACCAGAGTATAATAATAAGGCATATTATAGTCAAAATGGCAAAACTCAAGGACAAAGAGAGAATCTTGAAAGCTGC
>NW_007794428.1:0-1546 GCF_000696425.1 Galeopterus variegatus | reverse complement strand
TTTCTATGAGGCCAGTATTACTCTGATACCAAAATGAGACAGACATCACAAGAAGAGAAAATTTCAGATCACAATCCCTTGTGAATATAGATGTAAAAATCCTCAACAAACTAGCAAATTGAATCCAGCAACATATAAAAAGGATTATAGACCATGACCAAGTGGGATTTATTTGTTATATTCAAGGCTGGTTTAACATTTGAAAATCAGTGTAATTCACTATATCAATAAACTAAAGAAAAAAATCACATATGAATATGGACACAAAAATCCTCAACAAAATATTTGTAAACCAAGTACAGTAACATCCAAAATGGATTATATACTAGAAGAAAGTGGGATTGATACCAGGATTGTATAGTTGGTTTAACATATAAAAATCAATCAATGGGATATATCATATTAATTCCCTATCATCATCTCAATAGACACAGAAAAAGTGTTTATAAAAGCCCAAACCGATTTATGGTAAAAACAGTCAACAACTAGGAATAAAAGAAAAGGAATTCCCTCAATCTAATAAATAGCTTCTGTTGAAAATTCTCAACTAAGATCATATTTCATATTGAAAGACTGATAGCTTTTTGCCAAAATTATGACATATAGATACCTATTCTTGCTACTTCTATTCAATATCGTAATGGAGGTTCTAGATAAGGGAAATTAGGTGAGAAGGCAAAAAGACATCTATATTAAGTAAATTTGCAGATGATATAGTTTTATATACACACTATCTTAAGAAACAAACACATGTACACAACTGTTAGAGCTAATAAACAAGCTCAGTAAGGTTACAAGACACAAAATCAGTATACAAATATTAATGGTATTTCTGTGTGGTAGCAATGGGCAATCCAAAATTGAAGTCAAGAAAACAGTTCAATTTGCAATATTACCAAAAATAATAAAATACTTAGGAATAAATTTAACAAAGGAAATGCAGTGTGTGTGCACTGCAAACTTCAAAACATCTTGAAAGAAATTGAAAATGATTTAAATCAAGAGAAAGATATCCTGTGATTATGGATTTGTAAACAATATTTTTAACATAGCAATACTCTTGAAACTGATCAACACATTGGACATAATGTCAGTCAAAATTTCAGGTGTCTTTCTGTAGAAATTGACAAGTTGCTTCCAAAATTGATACAAAATGAAAAGGTGCTAGAATATCCAAAAGGAGCAAAGGCTCCTTCATCAAAGGATGAAGGAGCAAAAACAGAATAAAAGTTTTCTTTCATAAATTGTTGCTGGGACTGGTCATTCACATGCAAAAAAAGCGAATCTATACACAGATTTTTACACTCCTCCCAAAATTAATTTAAAATGAATCACAGATCTAAATACAAAATAAAAACTATAAAACTCATAGACTATATCATAGGAGAAAATATAGATGTTGAGTTCATTGATGACTTTCTAGATACAATACCAAAGGCATAATCAATGAAAGGAAAGATTGATAAGCTGGACCTAAAATAAAATTAAAATTTTTTCCTCTGTGAAAGTCACTATCAGAAAATGAAAAAAAAAAAAAAAAAAAAAA
>NW_007794427.1:0-1546 GCF_000696425.1 Galeopterus variegatus | reverse complement strand
TACAGTTAGGGATCTTTGAGCTTCCTGAATCTGAAGATCTGTCTTTTCCTATACCTGAGAAGTTTTCCGCCACTATTTTGTTGAATATGTTTTCAATGAATCTCCTTTTACTTCCCCCTCTGGAATACCCATGACTCAGATATTTGAGTGCAGGTTGACATCTCTCTTAGATTTTCTTCAATGTTTTTAATTTTTCTCTTTTCTTTTCTTTCCTTTTTTTTTTTTTTGTTTGTCTGCCTGTGTTATTTCAAACAGCCCATCTTCAAGGTCAGAAGTTCTTTCTTCCACTTCTGCAAGCCTGCTGGTTAAACTCTCTGTTGTCTTTTTTATTTCGTTGAATGAATTCTTCAGCTTGGCAAGCTCTGGTACATTCTTTTTCAGAGCATTGATTTCCTTATACATTTCTTCTTTCAGGTCCTGTATACTTTTTCTCATTTCATTGTGTTGTCTAGCTGAGTTTTCTTGTGTCTCATTTAGTTTCCTTAGAATTATCACTTGAAATTCCTTGTCCGACATTTCAAGGGCTTCTTGTTCTATAGGATCTAGATCTTGAGAGTTATTTACCCTTTGGTGGTATACTTTCTTGATTTTTCAAATTTCTGGTATCTTTCCTTTGACGTTTAGTCATTGTGGCAAGGGATTTCATGGTCCACTGGTTTGACACTGTTGTCTGGCTAGGATGCTGCTAGGGCTGCCAATTTGGCATGACTGCCTCAATGTCTGCTCCGTTGCCTGCTGGCGCCTCAGGCGCATGGTTGCCTTGGGTCTTGGGCCTCACTGGGGAGGCACCTCTCTGGTTGGCGTACACTCTCCCAAGCTGGGGATGGGGTCTGGTGGCGGTGAGGCCTTCCTGCTAGGTTGCATGTTGGTGCCATGGGGCTCGTGGTCTCTACGGGACTCAGGCCTCTCCAGGGGGTGCGCCTCTCTCGTCGGCACACACTTGGCCAGGCTGGGGATGGGGTCTGGTGGTGGTGAGGCCTACCTGCTGGGTTGCGTGCTGGCACCATGGGGTGCACTGTCTCCACGGATCTTGGGCCTCTCAGCAGGGTTCCTCTCTGGTTGGTGTGCACTTGGCCAAGCTGGGGATGGGGTCCGGTGGTGGTAAGGCCTACCTGCTCGGTCGCACGCTGGCACTGTGGGGTGCATGGTCTCCCCAGGACTCATGCCTCTCCAGTGGGGCACCTCCTCCACGTTTTTAATAAGAACTTTGTCTCCAAGCTGGAAAGGGTGCAAAGGCTCATCAGGTGGAACAGGGAACCTGGTATGCCATGCCACTCCCCTCTTAGGTCTCCTCAGTCCTCAGCAGCTGCTGCTCCTGCTGCTATCGCGTCACCCGGTGCTCCAGTCTGCACTTGGACCAAGGAGCATCTGGTGTGCCCGACACCCCACCCTGCATCTCTCTAGGTGTATCTTTTGATTATTTTTATATTTGCCATTTATCCACTTGTCATGTTTATGTTTTTCTTTAAATCCTTAAGCATATTTATTATAGGTGTTTTAGCATTCTTGTCTGCTTATCCCATTTTCCTTTTCATTTCTGTTTCTT
>NW_007794426.1:0-1546 GCF_000696425.1 Galeopterus variegatus | reverse complement strand
CAGAAAATCCATTTATGATCTGAATGAGAAATTTAACAGAGATAGATATCACACACACACAAACACACACACAAGTTTGAAAGAATTCATCAAATGAAATAACCACATCCAAGAGTCTCAATAACAGACTAGACCACACAGAAGAATGAATTTTTGATTTTGAAGAAAGCTGTTTCAAATAACTCGGAAAGACAAAGAAGGGGGAAAAATAATTTAAAAAATGAACGAAGCCTAAAAGATTTTTTGGATACTATTAAGTGAACAAGTTTCAAATTATGGGCACTCTAGAAGGAAAAGAAAGCAAAAAAAGTACTGAAGCCATTTTCAAGAAAAATAGCTGAAAACTTCCATAGTCTTGGAAAAGATACAAACATTAAACTCCAGGAAGCTCAAAGGTTCCAAAAAAATTTCAATGCAAAAAATTCTCTCCAAGACACATTGTAGTCAAACTGTCAAAGGAGAAAATTATAAAAACAGCAAGAGTAAAATGTATAGTCACCTGTAAGGCAATCCCCATTGGACTAACAGTAAACTCCTCAGCAGAAATTTTAGAGTCCAGGAGAGAATAGAATGACATATCTAAAGTATTAAAAGAAAAAAAATGCTGGCCAAGAATATTATACACAGAAAAGCCACTCTTCAGAAAAGAAAAAGAAATGAAGTGTTCTTCAGACAAGCAACAATTAAGGGTATTTATCACAACAGGTCTGCATTTACAAGAAATGCTTAGGGAAATTCTCCATCCAGAGGAAAAAGAACAATAACAACCATCCTAAAAATACCAAAAAATATAAAACTTAGTGGTAGAATAGATACACAATTAGAAAGAGAAATGAATCAAAAACCTTATCAGTACATAAAACCACCAAACCAGAAGGATAAACAATAAGAGAAAGAGACAAAAGAAACATGAAACAAACAGAAATTAACCAACAAAATTACAGGAGTAACACCTCACATATCAATGATAACCTTGAATGTAAGTGCATTAAATGCCCTCAGTAAAAGACATAGACTGGCTGAATGGATTAAAAAAAGGACCTTTCCCATACGCCACCTAGAAGGAGCACACCTTATCTACAAAGACACTTATAGATTGAAAGTGAAAGTTTTGAAAAAGATATACCTTATGAGTGGAAAACAAAAACAAGCACAAATAGCTATACTTATATCAGATAAAACCAACTTTAAATCAAAATCTATATTAAGGGCCGGCCCGTGGCTCATTTGGGAGAGTGCGGTGCTGGTGACACCAAGGCCACGGGTTTGGATCCCATATAGGGATGGCCAGTTAGCTCACTGGATGAGCGTGGTGCTGACAACACCAAGTCAAGGGTTAAGATCCCCTTACCGGTCATCTTAAAAAAAAAAAAATCTATATTAAGATACAAGGAATGAAATTATATAATGATAATGGGTTTACACTGTAAGAGGATATAGCAATGACAATATATTTGCCCCCAACACTGGAGTACCCAGATGTATAAAGCAAATATTATCAGATCTAAAGGGAGATATACACACTAACACAATAATAGTTGGCTAC
>NW_007794425.1:6881-7116 GCF_000696425.1 Galeopterus variegatus | reverse complement strand
TAAAAATATCACAAATACAGGAACACATGGCACCAGAAAAGGATCAAAATAAAGCTATAACTGTAAATACAGCTAAACCTATAATTGACCCTAAAGACATAGAGATCCATGAACTGCATAACAAAGAATTCAAAACAATTGTCTTTAAAAAGTTCGGTGAACTACAACAGAACACAGATAACTAAACTAAATCAGAAAAACAGTACATTAACAAAATGAGAAATTTCACAAACAG
>NW_007794425.1:0-1546 GCF_000696425.1 Galeopterus variegatus | reverse complement strand
CTATAAGTTTCCTCAAAAACTCAAAAATAAAACTACCATGTGATTCTACAATTGTACTTTTGGGTATTTATCCAAAAGAATTTAAATTGGGATCTTGAAGAGCTATTAGTACTTTTATACTCACTGCAATGTTATTCACAATTGTCAGTTGTGGAAGCAACCAAAATGTCCATCAAAAGATGAAAGGATAAAGAAAATGTGGCACATACATGAAATATAATACTAATTGGCTTTTAAAAAGAAGGAAATTCTGCAATATACAACAACATGGATAAGCCTTGAGGACATTATATCAAATAAAATAAGCCTGTCACAGAAAAATAAATATTTCATAATATCCCACATATGAGTTTTCTAAAATAGTCAAATTCATAGAATCACGGAGGAAGGGTGGGAACCAGGAGTTGCAGGTAGGAGGAAATGAGGAGTTACTAATCAGTGGACATAAAATTTCAGTTAATCAAAGCGAATATGGTATGGAGGTCTGTTGTAGGACATTTTACTTGTAGTCAACAATATTGTATCGTACCCTTACAAATTTGTTAAGAGGACAAATCTCACGTTAAGTGTCCTTACTAAGATAAGAAAGGGCACCATACATAAGATGAAGTTGAGTATTTCCAAGTCCTCCCTTCTATCCCTTATGATACTCCTTTCATTTGTTTTGCATATTCATATGCTCTAATCATCCAAACCAGTTTTGCTAGTATCACTTTTAACAAAATTTTCTATTAGGTAAGATGGAAATAAGAAAAAAAAATTATTTTACCTTCATTTATGGTTTTTCTGCTATGGTCTTTGTGAATATGAATTTCTGACCTACATATTTTTTTATTTCTTTTGAAGAACTTATTTTAATACTTCTTGAAAGACAAGTTTAATGGTTAAAAAAAAATCCCTCTGTTTTGGTTTTCCTGAGAAAATCTTTATCATTCATTTTCAAAGATAATTCCACTGGATACAGAATTCTAGGTTGGTGCTCTGTTGTGTTTTGTTTTTCTTTTCAGCACTTATTACTTCATTCCAAGGTCTTCTTGTATGTATGGTTTCTGATGAGAAGTCCATTGTAATCCATATTCTTGTTTCTCTACAGGGAAGGTGTTTACTTCTTCCCCCCCTCTGTCATGTTTCAGTATTTGTTTTTGTCTTTGCTTTTTTGTAATTTGAATTTGTATCTAGGTATATGATTTTTCTGAAATTTATTCTGTTTGTTCTCTGTTCTTTCTGAATGTGTGGTTTTGTTTCTGACATCAAATTTGGAAAATTCTCCCCCATTATCATTTCAAATATATATACATATATTTAATATACAAAATATAAAAATATATATGAAATATAAAACTGTAAATATAAAAATACATATATGTATGTATTTTTTGCTCCTTTTTATTTTTCTTCTCCTTCTGGTATTCCTGTTATACATATATTGCATCTTTTATATTGCCTCACAGTTCTTGGATATTTTACCCCATATTTTGTTTATTCCTTTCTCAGTTTGGGAAGTTTCTACTTACATATCTTCAGATTGAGTTTTTGCTTGTCTTTT
>NW_007794424.1:0-1546 GCF_000696425.1 Galeopterus variegatus | reverse complement strand
GCCTCGCTCAGCCAGTGAGCGGGAACCGGTCTGTATGTGGGATCCGAACCCTCGGGCGGGAGCGCCGCCGCGCTTCCCAAGCGGCGCACTTATCCAGTGCGCCACCGGGCCAGCCCCTGGAAATCTAATTTTTTGATAAAGTGGTTTTCTTTGGAAGAATAGCATTTATGAAGGGGGTTTTCTCTATAGTATTTAAATTTTGTTTACAATCATACACATCAGAAAATCGATAAAGATATTTCCAATGAAATATTTAATATACATGTTAAAGATAATGATTGTCAGGGAAAAAAATTTCAATTTATGTTAAATTTTATGTTAAAAAATAAAGCTAGGGCATTATGACACTTGAAGTCAGAGAGATCCGGGCAGGAATTCCAGTCTGCCACTTTGAGGCTGTGTGACCTTGAGCAATTTTCTTAACTTCTCCAAGTTTCAGTTTCTTTCTCTATAAAACGGGAATAAGACTTATTTTGTAGAGTTGTTATAAGGATTAGAGCAGAGGAGGGCAAACTATGCCCGGGGGACCAAATCTGGCCCTCCAGGATTAGAGATTAGAGGTAATTTATGTAAGGCACCTAGTAGGGTTTCTGATATTTAGTAGGCCTTCAATAAATATTTTTAATAAAACTATTTTTATTTATATATGAAGTTTATTTAAAAAACAGTAATCCTTAGTTTTCAAAAAATTAATCAGAATATCTGATTACATCTAATTCTAATAAACTTAGATTATGCTGTATTATAAGCTTTACAGTAAGCCAGCTTCTTTATAGTGTAGACATGTAAATATAAGAACTTATAAACTACATCTAGATGTGCTTTTAAAAAAGATGTGCTTTCAATTCCAACATTAATATAAAACAAGTTATGTCAAATTCAGCCATGTGGAGGTTGGTTCAGTTTTCTTCATTCAGATAGGCTTTGTGTAGTCTGGTTTGAATCTCAGTTGTGCTACTTACGGGCAAGTTACTTAATCTGTCTAAGCCTCAGACAACTCTCACCTACCGAAGAGGACTGATAACATCTCTCTCAAAGTATTGTTGTGAGGCTTAAGGAAATGACAGATTTTATTTAGTGTCCAAAATGTAAATAGGTGTTCAATTAGGGTACATTCTCTCTTTCCTCTAATTAGTACTGTTCTACATAAAAACTAACGTCATCTTTGGGGTCCACTCCAGTACCACTTTAGCCTTAACAGGATTAATGCGGCAGGACTAAGCCGCCCCTTTATTAGCTAGGTTTATATTTCTGTGATCAGGCTAGAATTGCGTTGGCTTCTATGCACATTTTTTCCCCCACAGCAAGCTTCATTATTTGTAAATTGTGCTAATAGAGTTTTGCCAAGAGAGGGCACATCAAGGTTAAAAAATTCATGTAACTTTTAAAAACATGGTGTCTGTTATGAACTACTGAAAGACAGTCTGAGTGAAAAACTTAGTCTCTAAATCCTGAAAATAATAGAGGAAATTGACAAGTTTCCTCTTTGACACAACGGATTTAAGTTTTAGTGAACTCTTATCCTTCCTACTCCTCCTCCTCAGCT
>NW_007794423.1:0-1546 GCF_000696425.1 Galeopterus variegatus | reverse complement strand
CCTATTATATGCCTGGAATCAAATCATATAATTTTCAAAGAAAATCTGGGCATTCGTTATATTAAAAGAGATTGTTTTGCCCATCCTCTTGAGGAAAAAGTACAGTGATATAATGTATTCAATTTTTGAAACTTGTAGATAGATTAAAAAGAAAATCAGATCATTTGTTTAAAGCTGTCATAGTGTTAAAGTTCTAACTGAGCTTAATTTTGAATTAGGCAGAGCCACATCTAGACAACATTTTTAAGTAAATCAAGTTTCCTTCCCTCCTATTTCCACTTTCTATTCTTTTTTGTCTAATTTTAATCTCCCTCTTCCTAATCGCACCTTCTTTAAGACACTCAGCACTTTCATATTCTCTAATAACTCCAGTAACAGAAGAAAACAATTTGATAAACTAATTTATTGTTGAATTTCTGGAAGTAAGAAATATTTTCAAACACACAAATCCTGTCAGGAAAATAATGTTTAATTTAAATTTATTTTCAGTAATATTTGTGTTTTATTATTATCATTCTATTAATTTTTTTACTTTAGTATCATCAACAACAATATCTGTAATAATGAAATTGAGAATTAATCTGAATGTTGTAAATAAATTATTTGTTATGCAAAACAGTGGATTATTTGAAGCAGATAAGTAAACTGCTGTGTAACAGAGTTATTTACCAAAATTTGTTTAGTTATAAAAAGTTGAAATTAGGTTAGCCTTTCACTATTCCACTAAAATCATTGTTGGCAGGAGAATTAGGAAACATTGTTCTTTAAAATTCTTATAGGCTATGCTTTATGCTTTATGAGAGATATAATTCATAATATATGGCATTTATAATAATCATCTGCACTAAACTTTTAAACTTAATACCAATAATAATTCTCCTGGGTTTGTCTTCACTTTGCCATGACTAGTTTCATGTCCTTGAGCAAGTCACTTAATCTCTCTGAGCCAGTGTCCTGTTCTGTAAAAAGAAATAGCTGAGAAAGACCTTTCTAGTATTAATTTTTTTAATTATACACTAACATGAAAGTAATGTTGTGCTATATTTCCACTGAATAAGGGATTTGTAGAGAGGATGTTGTGTGAGTGAGATATGGAAAGGGCATTTAGAAACAGCTTTGTGAAGGAAGCATTTTGTTACTAAATGGATATTACAGATAGCAGTGGGACTTAGCACAGGCATAATGTTTAATTTTTAAATACTACATAATAGTAAATCTTTAGTATATAAGTAATACATTCATTCTACTCAGTAACTTAGTATTTAACAAAGTAACAATAACAGTAGGTTAGCTCTTATTTCTAAATGTATAAACCCCGAAGTTGCAAGCATGCTACGAAAATGCTAAGTAAATACTTTGGCTGTAGCCCTCTTTATAATTTTTTCACTTCCTCTTCCACCTTAACCAAGTCTGTGAAATACTAGGATGTACTGATAACTTTTTTACAACCACTTTGCAGCTTGAAATGCTATGGCTTGACATTCAAGGATGGAGAGAGAGTAGAATAAATCTACCTTATCTAGCTGCTTCTGACCCTACCAAGTTT
>NW_007794422.1:1199-1546 GCF_000696425.1 Galeopterus variegatus | reverse complement strand
TTTATTTATTTATTTATTTCTGAGACTCCGCCTCCTTTTGCCAGACCCCTCCCCACTCTGTGTGCTCAGAACAGGGCTGAGGCGTGTCTTCTACAAACCTTGTCTTTCAGCAGAGACATCAAAGCTGTGCCCTTCCCCACCCTGCCCAGAAGGTGTCCAGTCTCTCCCACTGCAGGGTGTGAACTCCTCTGGGGAGGGTCCCTCAGCACACAGTTCCTCTTTGACTCCCCCTAGCCCGGGTCAGCCCTCTGGGAGAGCTCTCCGGTAGCTTCAATGTAGCTCCAGAGCACTCTGGGCTCCCCTCTCCCCACCAGAAATCAGTTAGGGGTTCTTCTAAACTGAGGCCT
>NW_007794422.1:0-218 GCF_000696425.1 Galeopterus variegatus | reverse complement strand
GTTTGTATTTCAAAAATAAGGCAAATTCCCTGAAGTATTTTCCCTGCCCTCCCGACGCTGGCCGGGGGCTCCCCACGCTACCAGCCCCATCAGAGATCCGTGGGGAGTGTGGGATTGTAGGCCGGTCCACAGGCCCCGGGGTGCCCTGCGTTGAGGAAAGCAAATGGCACATCTCAGTGAGGAGCCGCGCCAAGCAGAGATGGCTGGCCTGCCTGCTC
>NW_007794421.1:0-1547 GCF_000696425.1 Galeopterus variegatus | reverse complement strand
GCTGTGCAGAAGCTTTTTAGTTTGATACAATCCCATTTCTTTATTTTTCCTTTGGTTGCCTTTGCTTTTCGGGTCATATTCATGAAGTCTGTACCCATTCCTACTTCCTGGAGTGTTTCCCCTATGTTTTCTTTAAGGAGTTTTATTGTTTCAGGATGCATATTTAATTCATTAATCCACTTTGAATTAATTTTGGTATATGGTGAGAGGTACGCATTTAATTTCATTCTGCTACATATGAATATCCAGTTTTCCCAGCACCATTTGCTGAAGAGGAAGTCTCTTCCCCAGCATGTAGACTTCATGCCTTTGTGAAAGATCAGATTGCTGTAGGAGTATAGGTTGACTTCTGGGTTCTCTATTCTATTCCATTGATCCATGTGTCTATTTTTATGCCAGTACCATGCTGTTTTGGTTATTATAGCTTTGTAGTATAGTTTAAAGTCAGGTAGTGTTATGCCTCCAGTTTTATTTTTTTGCTCAGGATTGCTTTGGCTATGCATGGTCTTTTGTTATTCCATATAAGTGTCTGGATAGTTTTTTTTTTCCATTTCTGAAAAAAGCGTCATTGGAATTTTGATGGGGATTGCATTGAATCTGTAGATCCCTTTGGGTAATATGGACATTTTCATAATGTTAATTCTTCCAATCCAAGAGCAGGGGATATCTTTCCATCTTCTTGTGTCCTCTTTAATTTCTCTAAACAGTGGTTTGTAGTTCTCATTGTAAAGATTTTTCACATCCTTAGTTAACTTTATTCCTTAGTATTTTGGGGTTTTGTGGCTATTTTAAATGGGCTAGCTTTCTTGATTTCTTTTTCTGCATGTTCACTGTTGGAATATAGAAATGCTACTGATTTTTGTGTGTAGATTTTGTATCCTGCAACTTTGCTGAAATCATTTATCAACTCTAAGTGTTTTTTTTTTTTTGGAGAGGCTTTAGGCTGTTCAATATATAGAATCATATCATCTGCAAACAGGGATAGTTTGACTTCATCTTTTCCAATCTGGATGCCCTTTATTTTCTTCTCTTCTCTGATTGCTCTAGCTAGTACTTCCAACACTATGTTGAATAGGAATGATGAGAGTGGGCATCCTTTTCTAGTTCCTGTTCAGGATGATACTGGCAGTGGGCTTATCACATATGGCTTTAATTGTGTTGAGATACTTTCCATCTATACCTAACTTGTAGAGAGAGTCATTATCGTGAACAAATGTTGAATTTTGTCAAATGCTTTTTCAGTGTCTATAGAGATGATCATATGGTTTTTGTCTTTGCTTTTATTGATGTAGTTTATCACATTTATTGATTCACATATATTATACCAACCTTGCGTCCATGGGATGAATCCCACTTCATCATGGTGTATAATTTTGTGTATGTGTTATTGTATTCTGTTAGCTTGTATTTTATTGAAGACTATTGTGTCTATATTCATCAAAGATATTGGCCTGTAGTTTTCTATTTTTGATGTATTTTTGTCTGTTTTTGGTATCAGGGTGATGTTTGCTTCATAGAATGAGTTTGGGAGAATGGCCTCTGTTTCA
>NW_007794420.1:0-1547 GCF_000696425.1 Galeopterus variegatus | reverse complement strand
TCGCCTAGCTTTACAATTGAAGTTACAAACAGGATTAAAAGAGCTAGACAATTGGCACTGTAAGGATTCCAGGCCTTAGCCATAGCTATGTCATAGCCAGAGAAATTGGTGTAGTCGGCAGGGTTACCAACAGGTAAAAGAGCTGTGATAACTAGTGTGGCGCCTAGCTTTACAATTGGCGTCACGAACAGGACTAAGAGCTAGACAGTTGGCACTGTGAATAGGATTCACAACATCAGCCTTGGCCTCGCAGTAGCCCTTGCAGTAGCCAGACACCGCTCTGTGCCTCAGTTTCCCCATATGTAAAATGTGCATAAAATAGTACCTGACTCACAGGGTATTGTGGGGATTACATGAGATAATAGATGTAAGGTACTCAGATGTAAGTAGTCAATGAATGTTGATTTTTAAATTCTGTCCAAAAGCCCACTGCCCTGCCCAACCCCCCACTGTGGACTCAGCCCAGGTCCTCCCCAGAGCTGGCTGCCTCTCTGCCCTGCAAACTCTTGGCCCATCAAGAACCTGCTGGCATTGTCCCAGAGAGGTTGTCCTCCTGGAAGGTGGGTGGGTGGAGGCAACTCCTCCAGCAGTAGCAACTCACGTAGCAGTGAGTGGATATATATGGCTTCTGGCACTGCACTGCATAGAGCTGTGTGCTGCCAAGGAACGGACACAGAAGCCTGGCCTGTGGCCGCCCCCAGCCTTGGCAGGTGCCCCAGGCAGGAGGGAAGCCTGCGATAGAGGAGGAAGTCTATGGCAGGACTAGCCAAGGGACCAGGGGTGCTTCAGGGATGGGGTGCTGCCCAAGTGGGCAGAGGCAGCTGGTGAGGCCCCAGGCCTGTGGCTCTGGCAGGGAGGGCTCCAGCAACCTTTGCTGAGGGAAGAAGGAACAATTGTCTCTCAACCCACCCTGAGACTTGGTCACTGTTGTGGCCTCTCTGCTCCTATTCAAAACTAGCCTCAGCACTGAACCCTTGGACACAGTTGCAGGGCTTTCTCCCTGCAGTATCAGTTAGCTGCTGCTGTGTAAGAAGCCACTCCAAGGCTTGGCGCCTAAAACGACAATCACTTCTTATTGCTTATGAGTCTGTGAGCGGTAACAGAACCTGTGCTGTTCTACTGTTCTGGGATGGACTCAGTTAATGTTGTCTCTGTCTCTAGTTTTGCCAGAATGTCATATAAATAAAAACCACACAGTGTGTGGCCTTTGAGTGGCTCCTTTCCCCTAGAATAATTAAGATCATCCATGCTGTTGTGCGTATCAGTAGTTTATTCCTTTTTATTGTTATATTAGTTTCCTATTGTTACTTTAACAAATTACTACAGTGGCTTAAAACCACACATATGTATTATCTTATAGGTCTGGAGGTCAGAGGTCCTAAAATCAAGGTGTTGGCAGGGCTAGTCCCTTCTGGAGCCTGTGAGAGAAGAATCTTGTTTTCTCACCTTTTCCAGCTTTCAGTGGTCACCTGCTCATGACCCCTTTGGCCACCTTCACTCCAGTCACTGCCTCCGGCACTGCATCACCTTCTCTGACACCCACCCCT
>NW_007794419.1:0-1547 GCF_000696425.1 Galeopterus variegatus | reverse complement strand
TTATGTCCCGGCTTTGTCACTTTCTAGCCTGTGACTTGGGCAAACCCTTTTACTTTTCTGGTTCTCCCTGTCATCATCCGTAGAGTGAGACAAAGACAACTTCCTCCCAAGTCCACCGTGAAGACTCCAAACGCTCAGCGAGTGCCTAATCCTAGAAGTGTGCTGGGAGCCACAGGAACAGGGCTGTCCTGGCCTTGAAAGGACGAGGGTCTCCTGGGGAGCTGTGCCCTGACCTGAGGCTTGCCCCCCGTTTCCCCAGGGGGCAGGGTGGGCTGGGAGCTTGGGCCAGACACCTGGGAAGCTGCCTCCCCTCTGGAACAGTCCTCATTTTATTCCCCTGGGGACCTGAAAGTTGGAGCTAACTGGCTGGCTCAAAAAACAAACAAACAAAAAAATGTCAAAGGGCGAGCAAGTGCTTTGTCCATGCTGCAAGGCAGGGGGTGGCTCAGAGGTCTGTTTCCATGGGAACCAGTGGCACAGGCTGGCTCCTATGGGCACCAAAAAGGGAAACTTGGCAGAGGTTTCAGGCACTTGAAGTGGGATTCATCCCAGGGATACAAGGATGGTTCAACATATGAAAGTCAATAAATGTGATACAATAAATGTAACGGGCATGCGGCCAGTATGAATCTGGTCATCACAGCTTGGCATGAACGGTGACAATCACCTTTGTATCTCATGAATATTCCTAACCAATAAAATTTGAAAGAAAAAAAATAAATGGGTACAGGAGATCTTATTGGTGTGGTGAAAATGTTCTAAAACTGATTTATGGTGATGGCTGCACAAATTGATAAACTTACTAGAACTCATTGAATTGCATACCTGAAATGGGTGGATTACGTGATATATAAAATATTCCTCAATAAAGTGCTTTTTAAACAAAGAGCATTTCACTGACATTTAGCAGATCCCGAAATACAACACTCTTCTGCCACTAAATAGCTAAACAACCCAGGACAAGTAGTGTACTTACTGCAGACCTTTGTTTCATTACCTACAAAGAAAGAATTGGGCCAGGTGAAACCCAGAGTGTCTCATGCAACTTCCCATTGCCACATTCTATGGCTATTTTGGCAAAGTTAGTCTCAAAGAAAACACTTTTGTTCCTTGGCAGATATCTAAGGAAGGATGCTCTTCTGAAAGAAATTAAAATCACAAAATTTCCTTTAAAAAATTGCAAAAAGAAAAGTTGATCTCCTAGGAGTACAGAGCAGAATAGTGGTTACTAGGGGCTGGGAAGGGCAGGGGGAGAAGGGGAGAGGCAGAGGTTCCAGATACAAAGTTCCAGCTCGATAGGAGGAACTACTTCTAGTGATCTGTAGCTTTCTAAGGTGACTAGAGTCAGCACACATTTATTAGATAATTTCAAATAGCTAAAAGAGAGGATTTTGAGTTTTCTCAATACAAAGAAATGAAAAATATTTGAGTGATGAGTACGCTGATTACCCAGATTTGATCATTAAACTTTATAAACATGGATTCAAATCTGGTGGTGGCCCGGCCAAAACCGAGCTGAGAGGGGGGGTGGTGAGGACAGCATGTGT
>NW_007794418.1:0-1547 GCF_000696425.1 Galeopterus variegatus | reverse complement strand
TTTTTTTTTTGTAACAAGACAAATCAAGAAGTTATTACAAAGGAAAAATTTGATTGAAGTAGCTTCATTCAATCAACAAATAACTAATGATACAGCTGTAAAGAAGGCAGATAATGCCTGGCCTCATGCTGCTGGCAATAAAATCTTTAAACAAATACTTACACATGTAATTTCATAGGTATCGTGAAAGAGAAATATAGTGAGACCAATTTGGTTCAAAGGAAATGACTCATTAGCTGAGAACTGAAGGAAGAGTTAGCTAGGTGAATGGACAGGTAAAAAGCTGCTTAGACACAGCAAGTCAGATATGTGTGAAGACTCTGTGATGTGAAGAAGCACAAGGCAACTGAGAAACTGAAAGGAGTCCAAGGTGAGTATATCACAGAGGCATGGTAAGAAAAGAGACTGGAGAAATTAATAAGAGTGATGTAATTTCAAGACCTCGTAGACCACGGTAAGGATTTTACAAGCTGTTCTAGGAGCAATGAGAAACCATTAAGAAATATTAGAAGTGAAGAATATGATAAAAAAATTTATTTAAAGATAACTCTGACTACTTAGAGAAGAAAGAAACAGATGTAGAAGTTGAGGGAGCAACAGTGGATAAGAGGATACAAGTAAAAGACATTGTGGACCTAGACTAGGATGTTACCTTCTATGTGTCTTCACCTGGCAGAAGGGTAAAAAGGCCAACAAATTCCCTCAGGTCTCTTTTGTAAGGGTAATAATCCCACTCATGAGGACAGACCCCTCGTGATTTAATTACCTCCCAAAGGTCCCACCTGTTAATGCCATCAACTTGGGGCTTAAGTATCAGCATGTGAATTTGGGGAGGGACACAAGCATTCAGACCATAGCACCTTGTAAATTGTCACGTTCATCCATGTACCCATACATTGGCACAACATAAAGTTAAGCCTCTAATGTTCTTATGTAATTATCAAATCTAGTCTTGAAGCCACTTTTCCAAATCTATTTCATGTTCACACCTCATTTCCTGGACTTCAGGATAATTTTGTGTTTATAGCCATGATTTACTTCTCAAACACTAAATTTTCATTGCTTTTACCTCTGAAGATCATTCTGGCTGTCCTTCAGCATATGCTGTCTCATGGTACCATGAAGAAATGACTTTTTCCATTTGGAAATAGAGCTCTATTTCATCACTGACCTAAGCCCCATGATTAGGGTAAATAACCCAATTTTGTTATTTATACAACCAGAGCAGATTTCTTGTCTGCTTGTCTACCCTCTTCCAACACATCCGCACTGTTACTCCAGTAATAATAATGTTAGTCATTGTTTCTAACAACAAAGTCTTCATATAAATGCCCTTATCAAACACAGATTTTCCATGTTATGGAGTCAAATTTATGACCAACTCAAATCTTGTCCAATATCGGGACAAGAGGGAAAGAGACTCTGTTAAGGATTTGGATCGAATTATTCGTATGCTGACCAAGGGTACTTCACTCACCATATCTAAGGATTAAAAGGAATCAGAGAAGGAGAGGGCAGATATACCTAACAGCAAGTACAGCTAAATT
>NW_007794417.1:0-1547 GCF_000696425.1 Galeopterus variegatus | reverse complement strand
TCTGGAAGAGCAGCGGTGTGCTCACCCATCTCTCGGAATCTCTTTTCGCCCCGTGTCCTGCAGGGGATAAAAGGGCAATCCCTTTGGCATCAACCCTCTAGGGAAAGGAAAAACCTGTTGGGGTCCCGTGCGGCTGCTGGAGACACCCAACACTCCAGTCCTTTGTAATATGGAGGCTTTCTTTATGGCCCAGCATAGGTTCAACTTTGGTAATCAGGAGGCTACCACTGAACCTATTGGCTTCAAAACACATTTTTGTGACTGCAAGATAATTATCAAGAAGCTCCTGCTGCCACAAAGTCCTTTCAGCAAACAAGAAGTCATTGACTGCGTACTGGCATGATGCCAAAAAATTACTCAACATTGGCACAGCCATGCGGGCCAAGCATCAAGAACACGGCAATAGGAACACGGACGACACCTGTCTCATTTCCATCCTCCGCAACTCTTCTCAAGAGCATTTAATTGTTGAAATATAGTTTGCATCTCAAACCCTTATATGCAAGAAACTCTTGGAAATACTGCAAAATTGTTAGCTTACTAGCCTCTGTAGTGCAGAAAAGCTCACTATAGAAAGGTTGAAGTGGACAGTGTCTACCAGTTTACCATATTCTCCAACCACTACAATCTCCAAAGTTGACTTTTTCCCTTAGTGAAAAGCATCTTCTGAAAAAAAAGGTAAATAGATGTTGATATAACTTAAGAATGGTAGGTTTAATTCTGCCTACTCTGCTTCCTGAAAAAATATGTTTAAAAATCTTTCCACAGGTGTTGTGACACCAATGTCAAAGGTTAGTATCCCCAAACTGGCCAGCTGCCCAAAAAAAAAAAAAAAATCTTTCCATAAAAGGTATCAATGGATTTTTGGTACAGTAAGAAGAATTTGACTAAAGCAAAAAGTAATACATATCAAGAACCTTAAAACAGCTATATGCTTTGACCCATTAATTTCACTACAAAAAGTCTGGAATAAAAAATAATCATAAGGAGCTATTTTTGTAGAAAAGTATTTCTAATTACACTATTTATAACAGTGAAAAAGATTATCTTTTTTTAATTTTAATTTATCAATATACAATGGAGTTGATTTTCATGTCCCTTGGTAGAGGAATTGATAAATGAAAAAAATTTAAACATACAATTATCTTAAGGTAGAAAAACGGCTAAGTAACTCAGAAGAAAAGCATATGATAGTATTATACAAATATTAGAATAATGTTTATTATATAATTCTGAATAAAAAATAAAGCTTCAAAATTTGACACACAGCATGATTTTTAACTATGTAAAAGATGCATAAAAAGGATAGGAAGGAAATAAGCCAAATTTTTAGACAGTACATTATAAGTAGTTTCTAAAAATTTTTATGCTTCTTTATATTTTTCACTACTTCCTAAATTTACTACAAAAAGCATGTATTTATTTAGTAATCAAAAATAAAACAAAATGAAATAAAAAGGAATTTTACTCTTTCTAATGGGAGAGTCTGGTATTTGGAAGAAAATTATTTTTGAATTGCTGAGATTATGTGAATTAAAAACAATTAG
>NW_007794416.1:0-1547 GCF_000696425.1 Galeopterus variegatus | reverse complement strand
CTAGACAAAAAATTCCAAGTTGGCAGAGTTTTCTTTTAATAATTCAGTGATTTCACTCTATATTCTTCTTGACTGCATAGTTTCTGATTAAAAAGTCTGCTGTAATTTTTATGCATGTTTCTCTACAGATTAGGTAGTTGAGGTATCCCCCTCTGTCTTCCTTCCCTTGTCTTTGATTATTATAGTTTGAATCTGACAAGCCTAGATGTTTTTAAAGTTTGTTTGTTTTTAATTCTACTTACTCTTATGTTCTTTTATGTTGTCTATTTTTTCCATTAGAGCCTTTAAGATGTTAATCATGTTATTTTAAATTCCTTCTCTGATAATTCCAACATCTGTTTCATATCTTAGCCTGTTTCTAATAATTTGCTTTGTCTCTTTAGACTGTGGTATTTTTTCTGATGTTTCTGCATGCTGTATAGTTTTTATTGAAAGGCAGATATTTTGCATCAGGTAATTTGTGTAAGGATTTTTATTAATCTGGCTGGGAGTTGGGCTTTATTTAACGTTTGTTGCAGGTATAGGTGCGAGAGGCTTTGAATTCCTGTAGAGTTTGTGTTCTTGTTTTTGTTCTTTGTCTTTTCTCTTGACTTGGAAGCTACTCTTGGTACTAGTCTTCATGAAGATGTGTGTCTTTCAGGTTATTTAGCTATAATGCTCTGTTTCTGTGTGGGAGGCCTACTGGTGTGGTGGTAAGGTCTAACAGAGGGGGGACATTCCATAACCTTGTGATTAAGTATCATTTAGTGGAACTGTATCTTGGGGCTATGGACTTCATGGGTGTTTTTGTCCCTCCCTCCTCAAGGGTAAAGTTCTCTCCCCTTCACAGTCCCTATGCCATTCTCTGGCTTCATTGTTCCTAATCTGTTTTCTTAAAGTCCTGTCCCCTGATGACTACCTTTTTTTCTCTTTTCTTTTTGCTTAGGTGAGATAGTGCTGGCAAGGTCACAGGAGAGCGGGCCTTTGTTAGGAAAAAAAAATCTAAGGCTGTTTCTCTTCCCTATCCCCTGCCAAGGCCATGAGAGGATCTTTCTTAGAGCCTAACTCTGAGAATCTGGTGCTGTTCCTGAATGCAAACCCATAAGGTATGAGTGCCATCCCATGACCATGGCCCCCAGGAGTTTCTCACTCTATGCGAGTCTGCCCTCAACCTCCAGAAATCCATCAGTTACAATTTAAATGTTCCAACCTGTTTTGGTGTCTAGCACCTTCTGCTCTAGACAAGCAACTTTTTCCTGTGTGGTCTCGCCCTGCATGAGTCTATCTCTACAGACTTTAGAGTGACTTATTTACAACCTCGGTTCTATGATGGGTACAAGAAAAGTCACCGATTCTCTTCCAGGTTTTCCTCGTTTTAAGAATGAAGGTAATGACTTCCATGCCTTTTAGATATTGGAGTTGAAAGTGAAAGTCTCAATTCTTCTTATCTGTGAGAATCTTAGCAAGTTACTAAATTTCTAGTTGCATTAATTTATTTTCATCTGGAAAAATGGGTGTAAAATGACTTACTTTATAAAGTTGTTGTGGGGTGATAACCTCTAAAAAAC
>NW_007794415.1:0-1547 GCF_000696425.1 Galeopterus variegatus | reverse complement strand
GGGAGCGCCGCCGCACTCCCAAGCGGCGCACTGTAGCAGTGCACCACCGGGCCGGCCCCAGCATGCATTTTTTAAGTAAAAGGACTTACTCCTACATATTCTCAATACAATTATCATGATTAAGAAAATTTACAATAATTTTATAATATCATCTAAAACCTAGTTTATATTCAAAATTCCCCAATTATAACTGGGTTTTTAGAGTCCGACTCTTTCTTAAGTTCCAGGAGGTTTGAATAATATGCAGAGTATTGGGGGGTGGAAGAGACTGTTTCCTGTCCCTGGATCATAGCTCTTCTTCTTTTCCCCTTGGTTTCTTGCTGGCTTCTTGGGTGAGCCACTCAAAGCGGAGCTCAGACCTCCAGCACTCAGATTCCTTTCTGGAGTTTCTGTT
Organism: Galeopterus variegatus; assembly: GCF_000696425.1. Lineage (NCBI taxonomy): Eukaryota > Metazoa > Chordata > Mammalia > Dermoptera > Cynocephalidae > Galeopterus > Galeopterus variegatus. Next base: position 1,153 of record NW_007794415.1, on the reverse strand, counting down.
GACAGTGGCCTCTAGTAGGGGACGGTATATGTCCTCCCTAATGTCCCAGCTCTCCCCTCCAGACCTCCAGCACTCAGATTCCTTTCTGGAGTTTCTGTTGACAGTGGCCTCTAGTAGGGGAGGGTACAGGTCCTCCCTAATGTGTCAGCTCTCCCCTTCTCCCTTCCTCTTTTATCTAGGCTTGAAGGTAAGAAACCCTGGTCTAACTCAGTGTGTTTGTTTTCCTCTGACCTAAGTCCCTTCAGAGCTCAGGCTTTTGAAACTTAAAAGCTTTTCTTTTGCTTCAGGTACCTGAGGTCTGACCAGTCAAATAGGGAAGGGTCATGGGAGAACATGACATACTGGTGGTGCAGGAAAAGAGTGTCAGTTAATCTTTCTAAATATTATCCTGGCTTATTTGTTCTGTGCAGACATTAGGACATGTATTTAGCTGTTATGCCCCAGGACAGCCATACTGGTTATTAAAACATTAAAATGCTTCTGAACTTGAACAATCCTATCATCTGAAAATATGACTTTTACTTATCTGTAGTTCATCTTTGTCATAGGTATGTTTTTAGATATAATTGATGTATTAAGAAATTATAACCATACAGTGATAAAAGCCATTGTCCTGAGCCCCCTGTCCTCCAGGCTGCCCTATCTCTCCCCCAGGACACTTAAGACCCCCAGCAACCAAGGTGTAAATACCTAGAAGAGCAGAATGCCATCAGGACCCTGTTTAAATCTATTCTTTTGGGTCAGTGCCAAGACTTCTGGGATGCTAAGTGTTTTGAGTATTCGCATGGAGCAAATGTAAATCTGATCATATCACCCTCCTGCTTAAAACCCTTCATTGGCTTCCTGTTTCACTCAGAATTAAGTTCCAGTGGCTTCACAGGCATGTAAAGCATTATAAGGTCTGGCCCTTACTTTTCTCCTCAGCTTCTTCTCTTAGTATTTCTACACCTACTTCCTACCATGCCTCCTCCACCCGTGTTCTAACCAAACTGGATCCACTTGTTCCATAAAGATTCCATGGTCTTTTTGGATTCTGGGTCTTCCCCCAGTTGTTCCCTCTGCTTGGAGTTGCCTGATTAATTACCATTGACTTTTAGGTCTTAAGTTAAATGTCATTTCTTCTGGGAAGTGGTCCCTGAACCTTCTGGGTCTG
>NW_007794414.1:0-1547 GCF_000696425.1 Galeopterus variegatus | reverse complement strand
GGGTTGCGATCCGTTGCCGGACACGGAAAAAGACAAAAAAATAAAAAATAAAAAAATAAAATAAAAATAAAAAATAAAAAATAAAAAATCCCTGTAGGAATAGTATTGGAAAAATTATGAATTCCAAATTCATATTTTACTGTCATTTTATTTAAAATAATATGGAAGAGGGGGGAAGAAAAAAATAATAAAATAAAATAATATGGAAGAAATTAGGACATTCCAAATGTGAGAAAAATGAACAAATCAAATGAAATCATTAAATTTTTTTTTAGTGGCTGGTGGGTACAGGGATCAAAACTTAGACCTCGGTGTTGTAAGCACCACTCTCTAACTAACCAGCCAGCTCTATCAAGAGACAGTCCAATGGAGTAAAATTCCTCTGATTGAGTTAAGGGAGAGGAGGCATGAAATTAGGAAACAGAAAAGAAGCGGCCTAGGCAAGAAAGGGTATAAAGGAAGAAGGCAAAGGAAGAGGAGCAAAAGAGGTGATCAAATTTTGGTAAGGCAGGGTGCGGTCAAGTTTCATCTGCCATCCAAACTCCTAAGACATCCCACAGGCTTTGTTACCTAGGTGGTATCCTGGAAGGGAAATCCTTCAATTCTTGGACAGTTTTTCATATATGGAGGCAAATGTCAGTGCAACTGTAACTACAAATCACCACAGTGCCTTCCAAAGCAACACAAAATAAATCCATTTCTCCTTCCATGTGAACACTCTTCAAATATTTCAATTAACAAGAGACCAAGCCCTACCTAAGCCTTCTATTCTCCGGGCTAAACAGTACTGTAGTGCCTTCAACCATATGATGAATGCATTCTAGCTTGAAAGGCAGCATATTGTAATATGCAGTGAAAAGAACACAGATTTTTCATAAGAAACCTGGGCTCAAATCCAAGTTCAGCCAATGGTTAGCTCTGTGTTCTTAACCTCGTTTCCTCACTTATAAAATAAGGAAAATAATAGTTGTGCTTTCTCAAGATTTGTTGTGAGAAGACAACGTTTAATGAAAGGTACACATGAAATGTATGCTTTTTCAACTACGGTGCTATAGATGCTTATTATATTCCATAGTATTATTTACAAACTTCATAAAACTTATGAATTAAATTAGTTTTATAAATAAATAAAGATCTGGAACCCAACCCACCTTAGCACATCTGTGGTTGGGAAAGGAGAGACAGAAGCAAAGGCAAAAGAGGTGATTTCCAAGAATCTCAGTGTAGATAGATAGTATCCTAGCTGACACTTATATTCTATACTAGACCTTCAGAAATACTACTTTAACATAAACTTGCAGGTCGCATTTTTGTTTTAGTTAAAAAAGGATAGTTAGGGCCGGCCTGGTGGTGCACTCAGTAGAGTGCGGTGCTTGGGAGCACGGCGGCGCTCCCGCGGAGGGTTCGGATCCCATATAGAGACCGGTCCGCTCACTGGTTGAGCACAGTGCGGACACGACACCGAGGGTTGCGATCCCGTTGCCGGTCACAAAAAAGACAAAGAGGAAAAAAAAAAAAAAAAAAAGGGGCCGGCCCGGGGGCACACT
>NW_007794413.1:0-1547 GCF_000696425.1 Galeopterus variegatus | reverse complement strand
ACAGTGTCTGGCACATGGTCAGCACTCATCAAGTCTGGGTTTTCTTCCAGAAATACAGGTCAGGGCCCCTCAGTGGGGATTTGGCTGGCCCTACCTGATGTCATTCTTCCCACCAGTTTCAAACTGGGCTGCTTGCCTGTGGCCAGGGAGTGGATTCCAAAGCATTCCTGTTCGCCAGCTCAAGCCTCGGGCTGCTGTGAAGTTGCAGTTCTTTTCATGGAGCTCATGTGTGTGACAGGGTGTGCCCCGCTCTTAAAGCGCTTTGATGAAAATGCCTTTGTGCTGCTAAAAGCTCTATAAATACAAGGAGCAGACCTGGGCGTGGTGTTTCCAGAATGCTCCCAATGTGAGCCATCATCAAAGGCTCAGGTCATAGAAAAGCTGGAAATGGAGGTGGTTTGCCAATTCAGTGATTCTCCAAAGCCGAAGTGGCTTTTCTTTTTCAACTTCCATTTCTTGACTCATTTTGCTTGATTGTACAGGCCGATCTTGCCTTTCTTGTGTCCAGAGCTACAGAAACCTGATTTCAAGTATCCTTTCAAAGAACTACCAATTGCATACTCTCTCTCACCCACTTCTCCCACACCCTGGCGACCCACCATCCGGCACCACCCAACAGCTCCCCCTGGTGGTCAGCGTGGAAAGAGAGTCTCTAACTCCACACCTCTAGATCTCCTTTCCTTATCCTCCAGTAGGAATGCACATCATTCATTCATTCATTTACTCATGCATTCATTCAACCACTTTTTATTGGTTAAATACTATGCACAAGGCATTCAGTTAGATGCTAGAGGTACCAATAGAACAGATACGGCTCCTGACCTCATGGAATCACCACTCAGTAAGGAAACAGACAAATAAATGATTATAATTACACAAAGATTGTGGCAAAATAGAAGTATACAGAGGATACTATGGAAGCAGCAAAGAGGGAAGCAGAGATTGTGGCAAAATAGAAGTATACAGAGGATACTATGGAAGCAGCAAAGAGGGAAGCAGACGCATGTTTATCTTGAAGATAAAGTAGCGGAAGCCTCGAGGCCTGCTCATTTGCCTGGGTTGCTTCTGAGGCCCAGACAATGTTCATATGGTCACGTATTTTTATGAAGTGTCCACTAGCAAGCTGTGTTAAAGGAATCAGGCAAAATTACACTTTTCTTCTACTCTAATCTTTTCTGTCATATTTCTCCTATTTGGTGACATGGAAACAGCAAAAGGTGTTTTTGGAACTGCCTAAGGGAAGGTCGAGTTGGGGATAGATTTTGTTTGGGCTTAGTGGGATATCTTTATGTGGCTCTTAGTTAGGTTACCATGAGGCCTCCTCCTGTAGGGATGGCTCCAGAAATACTTCTATCACCCACTGTTCTGAATCCACAGCACCATGACATAGAGCTTTACGATCAAAAGCTATATCACAATTTAAACATGTCTTCCAGCTCCCGGCACCAGAATTATGTGGAGGAGAAACATGGTTTATGTATGAAGTCAGAAGCTAGTCTGTGGAATGTTCTTCAAATGATCAGATGTGTCGTTTTGTAAGCAGAGGA
>NW_007794412.1:0-1547 GCF_000696425.1 Galeopterus variegatus | reverse complement strand
GGGGTGTTTGCAACAAATACCTGTGCTGCTCCTGAGCCTGTTTGTCCTCAGGTGAGCCCCTCCCCTCCCCCTCCCCACCCGCACTCTGGTGGGCATCACAAGGGGACTGCCTCCTGCAGGCAGCACATCCCCAGCTCTTGTGCCACTGGACTCAGTCAGTGGGCGGCACTGACAGGAGGCTGGAGTGGGGAGGAAAGGAGAAGCCAGGTCCTCCCCCCATTTCTGCACCTTGGACAGGGTCTCTAGCAGTGGCTGTGTCCCCTCCTGGCTCCAGCCTCACCAGGCAGGCTTCTGTGATTCTAGCTTCTTCCAGTGACCCCGGAGCCTGGTTCCAGAAATATCCCTTTCCCTGTTTGTCCTTCCGCCTGGAGGGGGGCAGTGGCTTCCTGCTGTTGTTCATCTCTGGGTTGCCTCAGGGTCCCTGCTTTGGTTTCTCAGCCCTGCCATCCCCTGGGTAACCCGTTCTCTGTGTTAATCCTCTCTATATTTTTTTTTTGTTTGTTTTGCAAGCTATTTTATTTACTTTCTTGTATGTCTGTATGAAAAAATCCTTTTTTCAAGATTTTCTTTTCTTTTTTCTTTCTTTCTTCTTCTTTTTTTTTTTTTTTTCTAAACTGGAATTGCTGCGAGCTATCCCAAGGGCCTGGAATCTGGCTGGAGGTTGCTTGCTGAAATTGGTATTTTTCTTTTTAAAATGTAGCTTTTCTTTTAAAAAAAAATTAGTAAGCGCATTGTAATACCTTTACTAGAGATTAAATTAGCTTTTCTGTAAAAAATATTACCTTTTACTTTAGAATACCTCAGAACAATATTTCGATGTCTCAAGGGCCTTGGGCCTTGGTGCACCCTGTTCTGAAGGTCCTGAGAGGTGCTGTTCAGTTTCTTGCTTTGTTTGCAGATGGTGATTTAGAGAAGTAGGTCCAAGGCACAGGCTGTGCATTCTCATCGGGCTGGGACGCAGTCTCTCCTGACACCGTGATCTATCCCTGACTGTTCTGGGTTAGTTGATCTAGGCTCCAGGATGCATCACCCTGGGAGAATACTATTTTAAATGCCCGGAGTTGCTTCTGTTTGCCTGCTGATAAATTCAAAACCTGTGCCTTTGTCATTAGAAAAATGAATAAATAAATAAAAGTTAGAAAAGCACTTGGAGGTTGATTCTCGAGGAACGGGTGAGGCTGAGGTAGGCTGGGGGGCCTGGGCAGTGGGCTGTCTCCTTTCCCACCACCCACCAGGCCTGGGGCCCCATCTGCCCAGCCAGGCAGCAGCTGCAAGCATCGAGTTCCGAATTTATGCACCCGTCACACTGTGATTTATTACGGGACAGCTTGCTTTTGTCAAATGATAGATCTATGTGCACCAGGCACTGCATAATAAGGGTCAAGGATTCTTTTTCTCTTTTTTTTTTAAACTGCTGCCAAGCTAACGTATTCTCCAAGCTCCCTGCCAAGAAGGGCAGCAGAAAGCTCAGCATGTCCCGCTCTTTCCATTGATGGCTCCAAGCCAAGGGCCCACATTGGTGACCTCCAGGAAGGAAGAAGAGGAAG
>NW_007794411.1:0-1547 GCF_000696425.1 Galeopterus variegatus | reverse complement strand
GGATTACATGGCTGGTGTATGTTCAACTTTTTAAGGAAAAACCAAAGTGGCAGGGTGGTTGGGCTTTTTTGCACCTTGCCATCAACAGTGCACAGGAATTCCACTTCCGCATCTTCATCAGTTCTTGATATAGTCGGTGTTTCTAATTTTCATAATTCTAGGTTGAGCATCTTTTCATGGGCTTGCTTATCACCTATGCATCTTATTTGGTGAAGTGTCTATTAAATCTTTTGGCCATTTTAAAATTGGAATGTCCATTTTCTTACGATTGAATGTCGAAAGTTCTTTATATATTCTGCCTGAAAGTCCCTTATCATAAATACAATTTGCAAACACTTGATTGCTTGTATTTTACTTTTGCATTTTATTACTTTTATTTCTATTACATATTTTTTAATTTTATTTTTTGTCTTTTTATGTTTTATTATTTTGCTTGTTATTTGCAAATATTTCATATGATTTTGTAACTTGTCTTTTCATTCTCTTAATGGTGTCTTTTGAAGGCCAGAAATTTTAAATTTTGATGAATCCCAATTTATCAATTTTTTTTATTGATTGTGTTTTTGGTATCTAAGAAATCTTTCACTAATCCAAGGTCACAAAGGTTTTCTTCTATGTTTTCCTCAAAAGTTTTATGGTTTTAGGTTTTACATCGAGGTCTACAGTTCATTTTTTTTTTTTTGTCTTTTTCCGTGTCCGGCAACGGATCGCAACCCTCAGTGTCGCCCCCGTACCGGACCGGGACCGGCAACGGGATCGCAACCCTCGGCGCTGCTCCCGCGCCTCGCTCAGCCAGTGAGCGGGAACCGGTCTGTATGTGGGATCCGAACCCTCGGGCGGGAGCGCCGCCGCGCTTCCCAAGCGGCACCGCGCTTCCCAAGCGGCGCACTATCGCAGTGCGCCACCGGGCCGGCCCTACAGTTCATTTTGAGTTAACTTTTATACATGGTGTGAGGTATGGATCAAAGTTTTTTGTTTTTGTGTTTTTGCATATGGCTATCAATTTGTATAGCAATTTTTAATGGTGAAAAATAACCATTTGCCAGCAAATTTCCTTCCTTCTTCCTGAAGGCAAGTTCTACCTTAGATGTCTTATTTCCTGTAGTGCCTCCTCCACTGTGAGCACTTGTTTGTTGTATGACTGAATGAGTCTGTCTTACCTCAAGGAACTGCATAATGTCAGAGCTGAGACTGATCTCAGAAACATATAGTCCAGACTAACTCCCTTACCCCCATTTATTGGGACAATGCATTTAACTTCTCCATGCCTTGGCCTACTTACCTGTAAGTGGGGATAAAATAGCATCTCCTCCACTGGGTTGTTGTGTAGATTAATTGAGATAATCCAAAAAAATTCATATACAAGCCTTGATCCGGTACTTGGCACACAGTAGGAAATGGTTTAGTGTGATGATAATGATGATAATAGCAATTGTATTTGTCATTACATGCTGCTGCAACAAATAAACTCTAAAAGTCTCGGAGGCTTAAAACAATACAAGTTATTCCACTACTGAGTATATACCCAAAAGAATTGAAAGAAAAGG
>NW_007794410.1:0-1547 GCF_000696425.1 Galeopterus variegatus | reverse complement strand
GGCAGAGCACCCTCGGACCCAGCCCTTCCCCAACTGCACCCATGGGCCCAGCCCCCACCAAGGTGCATCCACAGGCCGAGCCCACACACAACTGCACTCATGGGCCCAGCCTCCTACCAACTGCACCCATGGGCACAGCCCCCTCGGCCCTAGCCCCACCACAACAGCACCAATGGGCCTAACCCCCACCATAGAAACCCAAGAAGCCTAGCTGCCCCAAAGTAACACCATAGGCCCAGCCCTCCCCAAAGTATATCCACAGATCCAGCACCCACATAAGTGTACCCACAAGGCCAGCCCTCGGCACTTGCACCCATGGGTCCAGGCTCCACCCAACTGTGCCCACGATCCCGGAGCCCCCAACTGGAGCACGCAGGCCCAGCATCCCCAAATTATGCCCATGGCCCAGACCCCCAGAACTGCACCCCATGCCCAGCCCCCACCCAACTGCACCCACAGACCCAGCCTCCACTCAAGTGCACCCATGGGCCCAACCCACCATGACTGCACCCACTGGACAAGCCCCCCCACAACTGAACACAGGGACACAGCCTCCTCAGGCCAAGACCTTTGCCAATTTTACACACTGGCCCAGACCCCACCAAAGGCAACCCACAGGCTGAGCCCATACCCAACTGCACCCATGGGCCCAGCCCCCCTTCAATTGCACCTATGGGTCCTGGCACCTATGGGTCCTCCCCACCCCAAAGCACTACCACAGGCCCATCCCCAAAAGAAGCACTACCACCATCCCAGCCACCCTCAACTGCACCCACAGGCCCAGCCCTCAGAAAAGTGCACCCATGGGCCCAGCCCCACCTAACTTCACCCACAGACCCATACGTCTGAAAATGCAACCACAAACCCAGCCCCCCCACACTGTGCACACAAGCCCAGCCCCTACCCACCTGCCCCCATGGTCCCAAGCCCATCAACTGCACCCAAGGGCCCAACGCCCACCCAACTGCATGCACAGGTCCAGATTCCACCAACTGCAGCCATGGGTCCAGCCCCCACCAAAGTGCACCTGAAGGCCCTGCTCACCCCCGACTGCACCCAAAGGCCCAGGCCACACCTAAGTTCAACAACAGGCCCAGACCCACCAAAGTGCACCCACCAGACCAGCCCTACCAAAGTGTACAAATGGGCCCAGCCCCCTGAACTCTACCTAAGGGCCAGGTCCCCCGAAAGGTGTGCCAATCGGCCTAGCCCCAATGCAAAGCCACCCCGCCATGCCTGGTCTGCCACTAAGGGCCCCCCTCAAATGGCCTGCCCTAGGGCCCCTTTGGCCTGATTGGTGCTGAGGGCCCCCCTGGCTTGACCTGTCTCTAAGAGAACCCCTGGCCTGGCCTGCTCTGCCACTAAGAGCACCCCTAGCCTTTCTTGGCCTGCCACTAAGGGCTGTGCTGGGCAGACCTGCTGCTAAGGGCCCCACTGCCACTAAGGGCTGGCCTGGACAGGCATACAAAAGAGACCCACTGGCCTAACCTGCCACAGGGCCCCTGTTTTCATCTGTTTTGTGTTGCTATAACAGAATACTTGGGACT
>NW_007794409.1:0-1547 GCF_000696425.1 Galeopterus variegatus | reverse complement strand
TGGGGGCAAGGGGAGAAATCTGAAAGTTCCCCTGAAGTGACACTGTGATGTTCAAACTCAGGTCTGAAGACTATCAAGGAGTTCACCAGGAAAAAGGACAAAGATAACACATGATGCATAGAATCTGCATGAAGATAAATGTAATAAGTGATATAACCAGTCTTTGAAAAATGTCAATATATAATCTGTGGACAAAATAGTGGCTAATATTTATTGAGAATTCACAACGTGCCAGGCACTATTCTAAGTGTTTACCCAAATCAACACATCTAATTCTCTCAGCAGCTCTTAGGAATAGATTCAGTCCGCACCCCCAATTTACAGATGAAGAATCTGGAAAGACAGAGGATAAGCAACTTGACCATGATCACATGCACAGTGAGTGCCAGAGGTAGAATTTGAACCTTGGTATTGTGGCTGAAGGGCCTCTGCCCTTAATCACTACTTTGTGGGAAGACTAAACAGAGTAAAAATAAGTTAATTCTTTCAAAATTAATTAATAGATTTCACGCAATTCCAATTAAGGTTTTGGGAGGAGTGGAAATTTGCAGGAAATGAAACCTAAGGAAAAAAGTCTGAAGTTCATTTGTTATGATAGCCAGTTGGGAAAGCTAATAAAAGTTTGAAAAAAACATTCTTAGTGATGCCAGCTATGAAATAATTATGCAAAGACTGGAAGAAAATATTCCAAACAGTGGTCTCCTGCTTTCTAAGGTTATGGGTACTTTTGTTTTCTTCTTTACACCATACTTTTCTGTATTCTCTAATTATCTTACTATATACTCAGAAATTTTTTTTATAAAACAACTATTTAATATATTATCAATGCAAAATCACAAGGATTTAATAAAATTATACCCTCAAATAATTCCACTTTGAAAGAAAACATATTGTGAACATTTACAAACTTAACTAAATGCCCAAAGTGCTAACCAAATAAATGTGTAAGACACAGGGACAAAATAAGTGAAAAGCATACAACCTGGAATACCACACAACTCAAAAGCACAAGGAATAAAAAATTGACCAACTTATAAAGAGTGTAAATTTACGCTATGTTAAAACTAAGAGTCTTATTTCTGTCTGGCACAAATATTCATATAAATTACTTGTACTGACAAACAGAATTGCTATCACGTTTGCTTTACTGAATATATAAAATATTATTTGCAACCAGGACATTGTTTGTAGCTTATTGTGCTGTTAAGGTTATTAAAATGTTTATTTTAATTATGCTCTTGAAAACTTGTTTAAATTATTAGTTTACTTAGAAAAACTATTCCTCATCAAGAATACAGGGGTTTTCTCCATCTCTCCCTTTCTAGAATTACTAATCAGAGGCATATAAATTAATTATATTGATTTATATTAATCATATTAATTATATTGATAGTAGTGGCACAAAACAAGTTGCACTGAGGTTACTCAGAAAATAAATAAACATAAATTGAGTACCTAATACATGCCAGGCATTGAGCTGGGTGCTAGCCACTACCATCTAACCGAATAGGACAGAGTCCTAATATTAAGTAGATCATTTTATTTTT
>NW_007794408.1:0-1547 GCF_000696425.1 Galeopterus variegatus | reverse complement strand
GGGGGGAGGGGCAGGGGCAGAAGAGTAATGGGGAAAGGGATGCAAAAATCAACTAGAATGTATATTGAGAAGTTAAAAGAAAAATAAATGAAAAGAAAAAAATTTCCAGCAACAACAACAACAAAAGAAATATCTTGTTTTCCAAATTAATCACTCTTCAGTGTTAGTAGAGTTTAAATAAGTGTTGGATGTTTAACATTTGGATTGTTACTTTTTGACAAGTTTCAAAGAAGAAACTCCAAAATAGCTTTTCCCAATTCTAGGCTGTCCACAGTGGTCCTTTCCGAAGACTGCACCTGAGACAGTCAATTCTAAGTGTGATGCTGAAGGAGGAAAGCAAGGCATTAAACAGAAAACAAACTTTGACTCTTACCTATTTTTTTTCTTGTTAAAAATTTAAAAAATCATATCTCATGGGATAATAAAGATCCAAGAGTTGAACATTGAGAATAATTATCTAGATCTTAAAAATGTGCTGTAATTTAATCATTACCTCTGGGGGCTGAGGGTTCCTTGACATGACCATGTATTATATGTGAGACTCCATAGTATTTTCTAGGAAAATCTCCCTTGGCTTTGAAGAGGTGAAATGTGAAACATCTGGACTTTGATGCTGGGGGAGTTTTTGGCCTTGGAATTTGTGTGAGTCTAAATCACTTTGTCTCCTATTACAGATCCTTTAGTTCTTGCTTTTTTATGAATTTTGAAACTAGAAGAGTCCCTGAAATTGAGGTTGGGTACAGGGGATGGGGGCCTTTTCTCTCTTCCATACATTTTTGATTTTTGGAATAGTCAACCCACTTGATTTATTGGCCTCTGACATTCATTTATCCCCAGTTAAACTCCTTGTGTTTTAGCTGTTTGATAAGACGTTATCATTAGAAAGGCAGGTAGTTTTAAAGGAGAATTCTTGTGATCTACAGTGAAAGCATGCAGCAATAAGACAGCTACTTGACAGTAATGGTTAAGCATTCATTTTTATGCCAAAAACTTCCCGTGAAGGTAAGAAATAAAGGGAACAAGTGAGATAACAAATATCCCATGTGCTTTCTATTACCTTGCTAAAAGGAGTTTTATTTTCTTGATATTGGCATGGAAGAAACTTTGAAGGAAATATGTGTTTGAAATGCTCAGAGCAAGCTTAGTTAAAGAGTTAGGTATAATGGTCTATTAATTTAATGGTTTGAGTTAACTACCTTATAATGAAAAGAGGCTAGGCAATAGTTTAAATGCCTTGCGTGTAAAAGTTAGCTCTCAGAAATTTTAGGCTAGTTCTCTGGATAGTTAGAAGACATTTGCCTTTTGCTTTGATTCTTTTGGCTGGAATTTTCCTCTTTTTTTCTTTCTCTCATTTAAATAGGTAATTGGTTCTGTTACCCTTCTTCCTCTCCTACCTGACCTCCCCCTTCACACACACACACTGAGGAGGAATGTGATTTTACCAAAAGCAAGATTCCCAAATCTTAATCCTTTAGAGCAGAGATTTTCAATCCTCACCTCAGGGTACACTCACTTTTTAAAAAAAGGGACATTTAAAAAAAGAAAGA
>NW_007794407.1:0-1547 GCF_000696425.1 Galeopterus variegatus | reverse complement strand
ATATATCTTATATACACTCTGATCTTATTTTTATAAAGGTCTGTGATATTTTAATTCAATAGATGTAATACTGTATATAAAGCTAAGAGAAAGGTAGAAAAGCTAAGCAAATTACCCTGATGGAAATAATGCTATTTTAATCTGAATTTCATTCAGTACACATAAATAAATTTAAATAAGGAAAAATATAGTAGTTAATTTTCTAAATGCCTTATGTAGTAAATGCAGATATTCATTTAAAATGAACTGTAAAAAATTTGAGTACTTTTGAGGAATATATTTTTATGTAAATATGCTTGTATATTCCTTAAGTTGTTGATGCTACCAGAAAGTGAATGTAAGAAGCAGTAATATCTAATATAGGTGGGCATGGTCAATGCATGTTAAGGCAGGTAGGTGAAGGTCTGATGTGAATAAGGATATTGGAATAAAATTGGAATATCTCCTACATAAAATACTAATCAAAATCAAAGAAAAAAATAATGTAGAACATGTCAGCTGACCAACTTGACCAGATGATCAAGGTTAATATCATCAGCAGTAGGACAGATTGCCATAGTATATCTCCAGATGCAGTGTGCTGAGAAGAGTCAGCATCATTTATTTGGGTTTGCTGACAAGAACGCATGGCCTGAGTGACAAGAAAACACGAGATGGACCCAGATTGAGGGTGATCCTACAGAACAAAAGGCGTATACCTCTAAAACCGTAAAGGATACCAGAGACAGGGAAAGACTGGAAGTGTTCTAGATGGAAGGAAATTGATCGATGATAAATGACAACCAAATGCAACATAAATTCCTGGATAGAATCCTGAACCAAGAAGGAAAAAAGAGACATTGTTTAGACAGCTGACGAAAATTGAATGAGGCCTGTAGATTAGGTGCGACTGTGGTGTCACTGTTGACTTCCTGATTGGAAGTTTGTATGTTGGCTATATAGCAAAGTGTCCATGTTTTGTGAAAATATACAATAGAATATTTATAGGTAATGGAGCATATTGTCACTAAAAGTTACATTGGAATAAGAGCTGGAGGGTGATGGAACAAATGAGCTAAAAATATTACCAATTAAGTAATATAATAAGATGGAGGGTTTCTTTGTTACCACTCTTGTTACTTTTCTGAAGGTTTGTAACTATTCCAAAATTTAATTTTAATTAAAATCAAACATTAATCTCGGAAAACTGTTTCAAATATGCTGCACACATAAAGGTACTTCAAAAAGTTCATGAAGAAAATAAAATGAAAACATAATACAGATCTTTCCATGAATTTTTTTAAGTACCCTCGTATAGACTGATAGTAAATTAATATCTTTAATATAAAAATAGTTCTCACAAATAAGCAAGAAAAATGGCAAGATTCTGATATAAGACTGGGAAAGGATATATAGAAACTACTCATCAATTCAGAGACACCAATAACTTACTAACAAATATATTTTATATGTTCATATTCACTGATACTCGAAAATCAGTAAATTATGAAAATTATAGACATTTTTCAGATGTTGTTAGCAAAAAATTATTGTAAATACAATACTCA
>NW_007794406.1:0-1547 GCF_000696425.1 Galeopterus variegatus | reverse complement strand
AAAAAAAAAAAAAAAAAAAAAAAAAAAAAAAGATCAAAACGTATCTAGGATGTACAAGCTGGTATAAAGTTTCAATTCTTTTTGGTATATACCCAAAAGAATTGAAAACAGGCACTCAAACAAATACCTGTGTACAAATGTTCATAGTGGCACTATTCGCAATAGCCAAAAGGTGGAAATAACCCAAATGTCAGTGAATGGATAAACAAAATGGGTATATCCATACAACGGAATGTTATTCAGCCATAGAAAGAAATAAAGTACCGTACATGCCGCAACATGAATGAACCTTAAACACTATACTAAGGGGAAACAGCCAGACACAAAAGGCCACATAGTATATGATTCCATTGATATGAAATATACAGAATAGGTAAACCTACAGAGACAGAAAGCAGATTGGTGGTTGCCAGGGGAAGGGAAGAAAGTGGCTGCTTAATGGGTATAAGGTCTCCTTCAGGGGTGATGAAGATGTTCTGGAACTAGAGGTGACACCTGCAAAACATTGTTAATGTACTAAATGCCACTGAATTATTCACTTTAAAATGTTAAGTTTCTGTTATGTGAATTTCACTCCAACTAAAAAAGACAAACAGACATATTAAAGTGTTGGGGTTGCTCTGAAAAGCAGCAAATAATCTATATGTCCATCAGTCAGGTCTGGTTAAGTCAGTTAATGTACATCTGAACAGTGGGAAACTCTAGTGCTGCTAAATCTTCATTATATAGATGTGGAAAGATGTCAGTCACACAGTAAGCAAAAACATACCACATTACAGCACAATGTGTACAGAAAAACCCACCTAGGTAAAAAAAAAAACCACACACACTTTTTTTGTTTTGTTTTGTTTTGAAGGTCTGTAAAGATATAGCCATACTCTTCACAGCAGTTATCTTTGAGAAAAAAGGGAGTGATTTGGGCATGGGGGTTGGGTGGGCATTGTCTTTCTCTTTGCTCTGGGAGGTCTGAACTTTTACAATGACTACGTGTTACCTGTAAAAATTATTTTTAACATAGGTGAAATATGCTCATACCAAAAAATTTAAATAATACGAAAAGATATACTGACAAGTCCCCCTTCCACCCCTGCTCTTTTTCCCAGAAGCAGCCACTCTTACCAGTTTCCTATGTAGCCTTCTGGAGCATTCTATGCCTTCACAAACACATACATATACGAGGGTACATTCAAAAGTTCATGGAAAGGGCCGGCCCGTGGCTCACTTGGGAGAGTGAAGTGCTGATAACACGAAGGCCACGGGTTTGGATCGTATATAGGGATGGCTGGTTAGCTCACTTGGGAGAGCGTGGTGTTGACAACACCAAGCCAAGGGTTGAGATCCCCTTACCGGTTTAAAAAAAAAAAAAAAAAAAGTTCATGGAAAAATTTCTATTATCTTTCAATTCTATTTTTCCACAAACTTTCCCAAGTACCTTTATATATCCATTTTTTTTTTCTTAAATAAATGTAAGACCACACACTGAACATTGTTTATTTCCCTTCAGGGTGTGGTAGGCAGAATAATGGCTCCCCAAAGAAGCACCTGTC
>NW_007794405.1:0-1547 GCF_000696425.1 Galeopterus variegatus | reverse complement strand
AAAAAAAAAATCACAAAATTTAAAACAGACTAGCTCACCACAGTAGAATTTTCTTCACAAAAACAAAAAGTTCTGAAAATGTGACTGCAACCAAAGTTTTCAAGTGGTTCACTTGTTAGCTAAGCAAGTAATGCCATTTACCAGTAGTGAGTTAATTAACTCATGTTTGATTGCAGCAGCAGAAACATGTCCACAGAAAATAAACTTATTTAAGACTATTAGCCTTTCAGTGAGAAAAGTTGTTCAGAGTTATGACATTGGGAACAACTACCGATTGTCAATTAAAAAACAAGGCAAATGATTTTGAAGGCTTTCCTTGGCTCTTGTCGAGTTTGTTCTCAATAGTGCTCAGTTGTTGTTCACTTGAAGAATCAATGCCAAGTTTGAAGTGACTGAAGAATCAGCCTGTATGAATAGTCTTTGTGAGATTACACGTGAGAATACTTTCAAAGAAGGTGAGAAAGCACGATCAGCGCAATGTTAATTGGATATGCTAGGGTATGTTAAAATTAATGGTGGTAAAAATATGTTGTGGAGCAGAAAAAGGGCTTAGTCGGACAAATATACAAAGCCTGTGAAAAGGGTTATTCACTGCATTACTCATGAATAGGTACTGTGGGAAACACATGCATCTATCACGTGTTATTGAACCAGTACTGTCAATGATGAATTTAAAGGGTTCAGATCCTTGTAACAGCCAGCCGCCAAAAAATAAACATAAAAAAAATAATTTGCACTCGTGAACCTGACTGTCATCAGCTTGGTAAATTTTTTTCAGAAACAGAAGGTGAATATTCTGACTAGCCCTATTACTGTTGGATGGCTTAGAAGTAGTTACGATTTTACTGAAATTTTTTGAGCACAGGGATAAAATATATATTTTTTCTGAACAAGAACTACCCTTAAGCACTACTATGAAACACTGAATGTCTTTGGAAATTAGCTTTAGGGAAGATCTGATTATATTTCCGAATGAATTCAGCCCCAAATTACAAGGCAAAACAGCATTTTTTGGTCAAATTTATACTCTGGTAAAGTCATTTCAACAACTAGCATTGCTTGAATCATAAGCAATGTCAAACTGCTTTACATACTTTCTTTGCTGTCAAAAATTAAAACAAGGACTGGCTGGTGGCTCACCTTGGAGACAGTGGTGCTGGTAACACCAAGGTCAAGGGCTTGGATCCCATAAAATCTGCAGTGGACATGTATTTCCAAATTCAAACTATAATTCCAGCTGCATCTTTCAGACCCCAATGCAAGTGCAAAGGAAATTTCCATATTTCAAAATCCATTTAACTGTGCAAATGAAGAACTTCACCTAACCTTCAACTGGAAGTGGTTAATCTACGACATAATGACATGCTAAGAGACAAACACTGAGAAGACCCAAGCAGAATTCTGTAAATGTCTTCCAAGCAATGACTATGTTCAATTAAAACCACATGCTCGGGCCGGCCCGGTGGCGCACTGGATAGTGCGCCGCTTGGGAAGCGTGGCGGCGCTCCCGCCCAAGGGTTCGGATCCCACATGCAGACCGGTTCCCG
>NW_007794404.1:0-1547 GCF_000696425.1 Galeopterus variegatus | reverse complement strand
AAAAAGAAAAAAAAAAAAAAAAAAGAAAAGTCAGGGTGCTAGATGTGTAGTCTAACTCTTTCCAGGGAGAAGTTGGAGACTTGGGGTTTTTTTCCCCTCAAATTGAGCTGAGGGGAGGATCTTTGGGATATGCTCACATGCCCATTCAAGCTCCCAGAGGACCCCATCAGCTCCCTGAGTCAGGCAAGTTAGAATCCTGGCTAAATTTTTAATATCTTATGTACATTTAGACTATCATATCTAAATACTACATGTTTTTTTCTCTTCTCCAAAAGATAGACTAATTAAATAAGCAAGATTTATACTTCATGTGGATTTTACAATGAGATAAAGAAAAATTATAGGTGAGTAAATGCATCTTTTAATATTTTATTTTAAAATAGACTTTAGGTTTTAGAGCAGTTCACTGCAAAACTGAGTGAAAAATACACAGATTTCCCATATAATCCCACTCCTATCACACACACAGCCTCCCCCACCAGAGTGACACATTTTTTACAATCAATGAACCTACACTGACAAATCATTACCACCCAAAGTCCACAGATATTTTCAAAATTCAACTGAATCCACAGATCCTGTACATTTCAGTGTTTTAGTAAACCTATAAACAGGCTTCCAGTTTCTGATCTGGCACAAAAGTAATGTGGAAGTTGCCACTCCATCCTAACAACAAATAAAAAGTTTAATAAACTGAAAAATCAACAATTCTTCTTAGATCTATGTGAGAAGTGAGGTTACTGGGCAAACCACTGCCCCCAAAATTGGAGAGACAAACAGGCAAATCCAGAGAATCACAACTTAATGAAGCAGAACCCTATGCAGAAACCAGTGCCAGGGCAGAAAAACCTAAATAACTGATGAATTGCTGGAGGATCAGTATGGATAAGCCTGAGAGTCAAAACCTCCATCGTGACCCATACGCACATTTGTGAGTTTTACCTCCAGCAGCTCACCAGGTTTTCACCCTGAATAACAGAGAAAAATTCCCCCATGCTTCCAGCAGTGGGAAGGGGAAAAAAATCTTGAAATACACCAGAGTTTCTGTTCTTTAGAAAGTCTGTCCTCAAGAGAAACTATTATACCAAAGCCTAACCTACTGGGGTATTTTTTTCAGAGCCTAACTAACCTGTGCAAACAAAAATACCTAACCCTTGGCCACTCTATCCATCCTGTTCCACCTAAGGGTGGGGGAAACTGAGAAACACCAGTGAAGTTCACAGTCCAGAGGCACAGGCTCATGAAAGACTGACACCTAATCATAGCACTACAGAAAGCTGCCGCTCCCCACACACCTTACCACCACATTAAAAAGAAAAAGCCTATTTAAACCAGCTTCTTTAACCCAATACAATATGTATGTCTATCAGAAAAAAAAAAAATTACAAGACATGCTAAAAGGCAAAAAACAGTCTGAAGAGACAGAGAAGCATTAGAACGAGATTCAGATATGGCAGAGACATTCAAATGATCAGACCAAAAACTAAAAACAACTATAATATACTAAGGGCTCTAATGGATAACACAGACAACAGCATGAAAGAACA
>NW_007794403.1:0-1547 GCF_000696425.1 Galeopterus variegatus | reverse complement strand
GTCCGGTACGGGGGCGACACTGAGGGTTGCGATCCGTTGCCGGACACGGAAAAAGACAAAAAAATAATAATAAATAAATAAGTTTTATTTTTATAACAGTTTTAGATTTACAGAAAAATGGCAAAAATAGTACACAGAGTTCCCCTATATCCTATCTCCCCTTCACTATTATTAATATGTTACTATGGTAACTTTGTTATAATTAATGAACCAGTCTTGCTATGTTATTATTAACTAAAGTCCATATTTTATTCAGATTCCCTTAGTTTTTGCCTAATGTCGTTTTTCTGTTCAGGATGAAATGAATTTTTATTAGCGTATTCACTGAGGAGGAAGGCATTTTTATATGATCACCTGAAGGTTAGACTAGTTCTGAAGTCCCTTTCAGTTCTAAGAGTCTGATTAAATGAATGCAGGTTAAACTGCTGCAAAGTTCTGACTTGTAACATCAATATTCTCCTGTAACATGTTGAAAAAGTGGTTACTTTACCTTATTGGAAATAATGGCTCTTTAATTGTTTCTAAATTTTGGCATCATCAATTCCAGAAAAGGACAAGACAAACTTGGTTATTACTTACTGTTATTAAGTGTCATATGCTAAATTGCTCCTGAAAATATTCTACAGAAAATTGCCCCCTTTAGGATTGATATGGATTAACTATCCTACTTCAATATATTTATCCTCCTGAAAGTAGTTTTTGAATCATCTACATTTCCCTATAAATACCTTAAAATATTTTTTCCTTAAAAGTTCAATAGTTATTTACTAAGTTGAGCACATACACGACCTATGACTCAGTTCCACTCCTAGATTTTTGCACAACAGAATTGTGCATACATTCACCAAAAAACATGGACAAAAGTGTTCATGGTGAGACTAATAGTCCAAACTGGAATTTTCCAAATGCCTGTCAGTAGTAGAATGGGAAATAATCTGTGACATAATTACTCAATGTATATTAAACAGCAGTCAAATGAACAAACACAGTTACATATAAAAATATGTGAATCTCACAATATAATGTTGAGAAAAAGAAGCCAGACACTAACGATGCATACTCTAATTCTATTTACATAAACTTCAAAAACAGGTAAGACTAATTTGTGGTATCAGGAGTCGGGAGATTGATTACCCTTCGTGGGTGTTGTGGGAAGTGTTTGGAATGGGCTATGAAAGGCGCTTCTGGGGTGCTCGTAGTGTTATGTTTCTTGGTTTAGGTTAGGTACTGGTTATCTTGTGAAAAATTATCAAGTTCATATACTTTTCATGTGCATGTTATTCTTAAAAGAAAAAAAGTATTAAAAGTATCAGCAGTTCTGAGGAAAAAAACACAAAATTTCATCGCTAACATTTAAGGGATATATGGAGAGCAAGTTGAACAAATTAACCTGATACTTTAGAATATATGGTGTCAAGGGCTGGCCTGTGGCTCACTTGGGAGAGTGCAGTGCTGATAACACCAAGGCTGAAGGTTCAGATCCCTGTATAGGGATGGCTGGATGGCTCACTTGGGAGAGCGTGGTGCTGACAACACCAAGTCAAGGG
>NW_007794402.1:0-1547 GCF_000696425.1 Galeopterus variegatus | reverse complement strand
ATGATGGAGGCAGAGACTGGGTGATGTGTCTGCAAGCCAAGGAATGCCAAGGATGGCCGGCCACACCAGGAGCTGGAAGGGACAAGGAAGGGTCCTCCCCTAGAGCCCTCAGAGGGAGCGTGCACCTGCTGACACCTTGATTTTGGATGTCCGACATCCAGACGTATGAAAGAATTAATTTCTGTTGTCATGAGCTGCCCAGATTGTGGTAATTTGGTATAGCAGCCCTAGGAAGCAAATAGAAACACTTTCTAGCTGTGTGACGTTGGGCGAGTTACTTAACCTTTCTGTGCCTGTTTCTTCATCTGCACAATGGGATGGCAATAGTACCTATTTCCCTCTCTGATGATTGTGAAGATTAAATGAGGAAATCTGTGTCGAGGAGTTATAACTGCGCCACCTGTGCGGTAAGTGCTCAGTAAACTTTGTTATTGTTCCTGCTGTTCTCGTTCCCATCTTTATCCTTACTGCTTAGTGGTTCTGGCTATGTGTTACACTTGTTACACATGGCAGTGTCACTTCTTTTTCAAAGTGCCCTTGGAGAGCAGGGTGGTACAATGTTATCCCCATTCTTCATATGAAGGATAGCTCAGAGAGGTGAAATGGCTTTCCAGGGACGTGCAGCTGACCCGTGGGAGAACCAAACTCAGGATGCTCTGGCTTCAAGCCTGGAGTTTTTTCCACTAATAACAGCATCTGTGTGCCAGACACGTGCTAATATGTAACATGCATTCTTCCTAAATCTTTACAACAATCCTGTAGGTAGATATAATTAATATCTCATTTTACAGATAAAGTAACAGAGACTCAGAGGGATTTAGTAGCCTGCCTAAGGTCACAGAGCTAAGTGGTACAGTCAATATTGCTACCTGTGGTAGGCTGAGTAATGTCCACAAAGATATTCAGGCACTAATCCCTGGAACCTGGGAATGTTAACTTCTATGGCAAAAGGGACTTTGCAGTTGTGACTGAGGATCTTGAGACGGGGAGATCATCCTGGGTTATCTGAATGGTCCTCTAAGTGTACTCACTAGTGTTCTTCTAAAGTGAAAATCTGACTGCAGGAAAGAGAAAAGGCTGTGATGACAGTGGAAGCAGACAGATTTGAAGTTGCTCCACTGCTGGCTTTGAAGATGAGCCAAGGAATGCAAGGAATGCCGCTTTAGACGCCCAAACAGGCAAGGATGTGGACCCTCCTCTAGATCCTCCTGTGGGCTGCAGCCCTGAAGACACCGTGGTTTCAGCCCGCTGAAACCTACCGTGGACTTCTGACCTCCAGAACCATAAGAGAATATCCGTATTCTTTTAAGCCACTAAATTTGTGGTAATTTGTTATAGCAACAACAGGAAACTGTATCACCTGACTTTCTGACTCCAGATCTGTTTGTTAACTTCTGTCCCTCTATTGAACATTGGTTCTCTCTCCATAAACTTGTGGCCCTGGTGTGTCTGTGTTGGTAACTTTTCCACATTGATAATTGACATGTATTTATTTATTTTTTTCCTTTTTGTCTTTTTTCGTGACCGGCAATGGATCGCAACCCTCA
>NW_007794401.1:0-1548 GCF_000696425.1 Galeopterus variegatus | reverse complement strand
GAGGAGGAGGAGGAGAGGAATTACAGGGGGAGGTATCTCCAGTTTTTCAAAGCTGACTAGTGAAAACCTCACTGAACAGGAGATAGCTGTGCAAAACCTGAAGATGGTGAGACAGAAGCAATTTGAATATCTCAGGGCAGAGCATTCCAGGCAGAGGGAAGAGTATGTGAAAAGGCTTTGAGAAAGGAGCATGCCCAATGTGTTTAAGGAACAGCAAAAAGGACAGTGTGGCTGGAGCGCAGAGAAAAAGGCAGATGCAATAGAAGATGTGTTCAGAGTGGGAATGAGGGGTCAGCCATGTGCTGTGGCGGGGGGTGGGGAATTCGATGTTTGACTTCAAATAATTTTGGGACGCATTAGAGAGCTTTGAGCAGAGTATTAGTATGAACTGGATTACATTTACCAGGATCACGGTGGCTGAAATGTTAAGAATAAACTGAACAGGAGCAAGAACAAAGGCAGGGAAGCAAAAATAATGTTAATTTTTAGTGAAATTCACACTAAAATTAAAGTGAAATGTGGACTATGGTTTAGAAAAAGAATAGAATTAAATGTGAGGACTCCAGCAAACTGTAGTCTTTAGCAAAGCATACCATATACTTCGTTAAAAATCAGAGGCACTTAAGCAAAAGTTATTAATAGCACTTTCCAAATCTTACTGAAATGATTTTATATGATTTAAGACAAATTAAAATCAAGTAAAGCAGTTAGGAAGGTTCTGAAAAAATATAGGGGAGAGAGAATAGACATTTGGGTCAGGGTGATGGACATGAAGGAAGCTGAAGAGATATTTTTAAATATTTAATATATAAAGATCAACAGAATATTGTGATGGGTTATACATGCTTTGAAATATCAAGGAGGAGAGGCAAGTGTCAAAGTGTCAAGAACATACTTAATTCCCAGGTTTCTGGTTTGTGACATAAAAAAAGCATTCAAACACAGAAAGCTGGTACCTTGCACTATCCATTCCCTGTTGTATAAATATTTGAAAAAGACTATAGATAGGAAGGAGACAACAAATACGGTTCTAGACATAGTCGTATAGTGATACTTTTAAGACATGTAGAGGGAAATGCCAAGTTGCCACTAATAGGGAGGATATTGAATAGATGTAATTATTTCTGATTGATTTAACTGTAGATGATAAAGTCGTGGGTGTGGATGAGATTACCTGAAGAGAAATATAAAACAAGATAACCTAATGCAAGAAGACACTCCAATATTTACTGGCATGATACAGATAGGACTAGAGTACAGATATACCATAAAGGATCAACTTATAACTGCATTTTCTATGACAGCAATGTGTCATCCAAGGAAGCATAGGATATCCTGGCAGGATCACACTAACTTTTCCTAATTTAGATCATATACACCTCGAGGCATTGATAGATTACACACCAGACAGAGAAAATGACAACTGGAATTATTCTCCCTGCATAGCTTCAAAAGCACTCAAGAGCAACTGAATAGGGAAGAATCAGGATTGTGCAGTGACTGACAAAGTGGTTGGGGTTTTCACTGATACACCAGAAAGGAGGTTGG
>NW_007794400.1:0-1548 GCF_000696425.1 Galeopterus variegatus | reverse complement strand
CCCCCCCATCTTGGGCAAGAATCAGGAACTGTCCTTTTTATCTGGCTACTCCCTTTCAGGGCGGGGTCCCCTCCCACCCCCACTCTCCATTGCCCATGGAGTAATGCTGTGGCCCCTCCCCAGAAAGTTCCCATCTAGTTGTTGATGTTTTCACAGTTACAAAAATCTAAGAGCAATGTCAGGCCCAGCAGGTCCCTGTCTCACCACCCACCCAGTCTTGATCAACGTTGTCACCAAAACTGTCGTAAACAAGGGAGTGTGGGCTGTCACGTGGCCCTTCCTGAGTAACCACTTCTCGCTTTCTTCTTCCACACGGCTGTTAGGGGTTGGTGGGACCTGGGACTTCTGCAGGGGGTGCCACAGCAGTGCCCGGCACCGTGGGTTGGAGCCTTTTCGCTAAAGCAGGGAAGCCACTCTGGGCCACAAGACGGCTGTCCCATGCTTTGCTGAACACGGTAAGTACTGACTTGCAAAACCACAGGGAGTGGCTGGGGGCCCAAGGGACCAGCCAGCTTACCTTACAGCTGCTACCAGGCCAGGGGCAGGACCTCTGTCCCTTCCTGGGCTGTAGCCTCTGGGGAGGGCCAACCAAGTTTCCACAGCTCCAGACCAGAGTCATCCTGGAGTCTGTGGTCTTATTCTGGTGTCTCTTCCAGATCATGCTCCTGTTAACTTCTAACCTGACCTCCCTGTCAGGTTAGCCTGCAGCAGCTGTCTTGGGGCATTCTGAATTCAAAAAATAGAGAAGTCATGGGCGTTGCCCTAGAAATTATCCTACCCTTTCCTTTCACTAATGGGAAACTGAGGCCCAGAGAGGTGAAGGGATTTGCTTAGGAGCAGAGCTGAGATTAGTTCTGAAAGATTCCAGAAAGGAGGAGGGTGCAGGATTTGTCTTGAAGCCTCACACGTTATGGATCCATAAAACTACCATTTTCAAAGATGCGTTCTTCATACTTTTTATAAGATTGAAAAAATGACACTTGTCAGTAGCAAATTATTAAAATATTAGAATTAGGATACTATTGTCAGCAAAAGAGAAAATAATAATAATTAGAATACTTATTAATTTGTATATGGGGTACTTTAGGGATACTAAAGAAGAACGGTGGGGGCTGGTGGCTAAAGCAGCTCCCCCCCAACAACACACACCCCTAAAGACGAAAATCAGGGCTCTCACCCGGTTCTCTCTTCCTCTTTCCTGGCCTCTGTTTTCCTCCCTTTCCCGTCTCTAACTTTGAACTCCCCCGAGCCAGGCCTCTCACTGGGCAGGGGGATCAGGAGGTGGCTCCCAGGTCCCAGAATGGCTTTCTCTGGGGGTTGCAACATCCAGGGGAGTTGAAACCCAGACAGCAGAAGGGGCCAGGCTGCTGGGCCGACGCCTCCTGGAAACCTCAGCCAGACCCACAGCAGACCTTTCAGAGGGGCTGGGGAATCATCCAAGGACCCTGGCAGGTGGACAGTGCCCCATTTGACAGATGAGAAAACCGAGGCTCAGAGAGGAGAAGCAGCTGCCTATGGCAGCGTGGCTGGAGGTAGCTGAGCTCAGAC
>NW_007794399.1:0-1548 GCF_000696425.1 Galeopterus variegatus | reverse complement strand
CCCAAAATATTACTTTTTGTTTTTGTTGCCAACTAAGTTCATTGGTCCCAAAGTGGGAAGACATTTAGAAGCCATCTCAGATCTTATTACACGATTCTAGCAGGGCAATTTCTATCACAGATCTCTAAATTAGGCTTTCTTCTTATGTCTGACCTAGATCCTCCCTCTTTTTTTTTTTAATACAGGAAAGGTCTATATTACTGTCACTATATTTTACAATTCTTTTATATGGAAATATAAAACCCACTGACAGAGCCAGGCCTGAGGTCAGCAGTCAGACATCACTCTGCATTAGCCTAAGGAACAAGTAAATTTTGGTAAATATCTAGTGGCTGTTAGAAAATAAATACATAGGAGAATATTGCTATCAAACAAGCTAATTTGATGAGGAGCCTCTTTCCTTCATCTACTCTTTTGAAAGAGGGGTGCTAAGGCTTCCCCTCTTGTTCTGTAGTTTGGCATCTGCACATCAGATCCATCTGAGGAACTTTTTAAAAATGCATATGCTCAAGCTTCTCTCTAATCCTACTCAGTCACAATTTGGGGGTGTTTGGATGTGGGACCGTGATCTACTTTTTAATCTTTCTGGTTAGTTCTGACATGCACATCTAATAAAGGTCAACTGGAGGAGTATCCATAGACAAGAGCCAGGTGCCAGCCACCAAGGCTGTCTGAATGTCCTTGTGGACATGTGTCTCCTTGTATGTTGGAGGACACTTAGGCAGGCATGAGTGTGTTGAGGGCAGTAGGGACAGCAATGACTCCAGAAAGTTGCAGACAGGGGAGGTTTCCACGGGGATTTGAGCCATGTAACAGGTCTGCCATTTTTCTGTAGATGGCCAATTTCAGTGATAGAGAGAAAGGGAGAAGTTGAAGCAAACACATCTCAGGTTTGGAAATCATAAATATGGCAGTGCAGTTAGGAAGTGTGTGGAGTTTATCAGTTTCCTTTCTCAGGCTAAATATGAAGAGATAGTAATCAAAGTACCAAACGGCACCAAGTCATTCAAAGCTCCAGCATCTCTCCTTCTCTGAGTTGCAGAAGAACACTTCAGTTTTTCTGATTCTTATTGCTCACCCACAACTCCCTTGAAACTCCTTACAGGTCAAAACAACTAAGAAAAATTCTCTTACTACTTTCACACTCATTGCATTGTTCAAAGTTATTTCAGTGACTTCCATAAGCTTCAAAGAAATCTAGCAGGAAAACTCTAAGTCCTTTTCCTAACTCCATAAACACAGTAGAGTAGTCTGAGGTAAGTGCTTGGTGTTCACTCTCTCCAAATGCCAAGTGGATTTTTTAAACTACCTTGGAGTTTACCCGTGCATGAATTCACTCATGCCGATTAATTGATTTGAGGTGCTTTGAGCCTCAAATGTTCAAAGTGAGGTGTGAAACAAGACAATGAAAAGAATACTTAAAGAAAATCCCCCCCTTTTTTTTTAGCTTTAAGATTATAGTTTATTTTCCTTATTTTAAAAGTAACCCAAAGGGCCGGCCCATGGCTCACTCGGGAGAGTGCGGTGCTGATAACACCAAGGCCACGG
>NW_007794398.1:1280-1548 GCF_000696425.1 Galeopterus variegatus | reverse complement strand
AGAAGCTTATTAGTTTGATATTATCCCATTTGTTTATTTTTCCTTTGGTTGCCCATGCTTTTGGGGTTGTATTCATGAATTCTGTGTCCAGTCCTACTTCCTGAAGTGTTTCTCCTACGTTTTCTTTTAAAAGTTTTATTGTTTCACGATGTATATTTAATTCTTTAATCCATTTTGAATTGATTTTAGTATATTGTGAGAGGTATGGGTCTAGTTTCATTGTTCTGCATATGGATATCCAGTTATCCCAGCACCATTTGCTGAAGAG
>NW_007794398.1:0-280 GCF_000696425.1 Galeopterus variegatus | reverse complement strand
AGATGGCTGTAGGTGTGTGGGTTGATTTCTGGATTCTCTATTCTATTCCATTGATCGATGTGTCTGTTTTTATGCCAGTACCATGCTGTTTTGGTTATTATAGCCTTGTAGTATAGTTTAAAGTCAGGCAGTGTTATGCCTCCAACTTTATTTTTTTTGCTCAGCATTGCTTTGGCTATGTGTGGTCTTTTGTTATTCCATATAACTGTCTGGATTTTTTTTCCATTTGGGAGAAAAATGTCATTGGAATTTTGATGGGGATTGCATTGAATTTGTATAT
>NW_007794397.1:0-1548 GCF_000696425.1 Galeopterus variegatus | reverse complement strand
GCTCAAAAGTCAAATTGCATTAAGTAGCTTTCCATGCTAGACTGTGGAGTTTTCATTAGGGGGGTGACACAATTCATTTTGTTTTATAGTAAGGTGGTATGTGAATAAAATGCACTACACTTAGAAGAGACTGGTGAGAACAGTTAGGTTGCTATTGTGATATTTCATCCAAGAAATGCTGGAAGCTGTAATTGATTGGTTAATTGAGTTTTAGCTATGCAGCAGGCACTGTAATATATGTTCGGATTTAGAACCATTGTCCTAAAAAGAGGTAATTAGAGATACTTACATATTATTTATCTGGGAATGTTTCTATCTTTATTCTTTGTCAGTCAGTTGTTCGGCTTTTCCACATTTGTCTTTTGTACATTTTCTAAAATACATTACATCTGAAAATAGGATATTCTTCTAGCAGGTTTTATAGTTATAATGCAAGTGCAGGGGTCTATGTAATGCAGAATATGGTCGACACTACTGTATTTGAGAAATAGGTGGTAGAGAGACTTTATAAATTATTTCATGCTAGAGTGAAGACCTAAAATAGGGGGCAGGCTTCCTTCAGGCAGAGGAAGCAGCTTAAGCAAAGGCACGAGGCATGGTCTGAGCCAGGTGGCAGCTAATGTAATATGTCCAAAGGGCAGAAATAACAAAAGGGAGGATTATCACGTGTCCATTTGATTGTAGACTTTGGATGAACAAAAAGTGACTCAGATAAAGTACACAAATAATTTTTATAATTTTTGGACTCTATCTGAGCATGTGATCATCTAATAGTGAAATTGCAGGCATAACTGAGCAAGTTACATGAACTGTTTAAATGTAGCTGGATTCTCGCTACTAAGAATATTCTAAATGTTCTTTTCTACTCATCACAGTGGCTATTTTAAATGTTTTCCACCCTCCTCACACCCCAAGCTGGCCTCACCAATCTCGTGATTTATGGCTTGGATGGGGGAGCCATGCAACTTCCTATCTCCTGGCTGCAAAACTCCTCCCTTTTTATCTGTCTGGCCCCATCCCACCCTCTTTCCTGATCTCTGTTACCCTATGAAACTACTCTTTGAAAAAAAAAGAATAAATCTGCTGCCATCACTTTTACTTCCCACTCACCTCTAACCTCTTGGGATCCCATTCCTCTGTTTACTGGGAGGAAATTAATATTTTTGTAATTTCCTGAATTCTGGGGTGAATCAACTTTTTTCAGTCCTTCTGATTTTTAGCTACACCTCTTCATTCTCTCTTTCCCTTGAGCACTCTTGCAAGACAGCCTCCTTTGTTCTGATTATTTCCTTTTTGACATCTCATCTTTTGTCTTTCCGTATGGATTAATTCTCAGTTATTTCCTTTATTAAATCTCTTCTTTTTCTATATTCTCCATTAAACTATTTTTGCTTTTGTGATATCCACCAAATCAATATCTATAACCCCAAATTATCTTGCAGGATCCAGATACACATTTCTAAACTTTTATTTAAAGGTTTTTTTTCCTATATCCTTTTAGTTCTTCAAATTCAAGCAATATCGAAGATTTTAAGCCAATAACTCTTC
>NW_007794396.1:0-1549 GCF_000696425.1 Galeopterus variegatus | reverse complement strand
CTTATCCTTCTCTATCATCCTCTGGTACTGTCCTATGAGAATAAATCTGTTCGGGAGTGGGGAGGAACATAATCATGATTATCCATCACAATGACCATTATCTCCAAATCCTTTTTTATTCCTCTTGTTTATTATAAGTCTTATCTACCTGGTGAGATAACATATTTGAGAACAGAGCTCTATCCTGTTTACTAGTTCTTTGATTCTTCACAGTATCTAGCTTAGGGTCTTGCATGCTGCTGGCACTTATTGACTCTTTAGATAATATTCAACAGATAATTTCTAGCAAAAACTCTTAAAGATAGGGAAAAAAATAAACATCTGTAACTTGATAAAAGTATCTCCCAGAAGCCTAAACAACAGCATGGTTTTAAAGTCAAGAACAAGAGTAGTATGCCTATTATTACTGTTACTGTTCATCATTGTTGATTTGAGGTCCTAATAAATGCAATAAGAAAAATAAATGGGTTATAAGTATTGAAAAGGAAGAGATAAAACTATCATTATTTGCATATAAAATGATGTAAAATCTAAAAAGCCCAAGAGAAACAACTAAAAATCTATTGGAAGTAATATGAGGATTCAGTAAGGTGGCTAGGTACAAAATCAAATGATCAGTGCACAAACCTCAATAGCTTTCCTATGTTTTAACAAGTAATTAGAAAACAAAAGAATGATCCCATTTACAACAGCAATAAAAATGTAAAGTATGTAGGAATAAACTTAACAAAAGATGTGTAAGATCTATATGATGAAAACAAACTCTTCTGAAGGATGTTAAGAAGATATAAACACATGGCATGAGATACCATGTTCCTAGAATGTTGTAAAGGTGTCAATTCTCAAATTAATCTACAAATTCAATGCAATCCTATTCAAATCCCAAGATGAATTTTTACAAAAATTGACCACGTGACATTTGGGAGAGAAAATGGGCAAGAATAGCTATGAAATGTATGAAAAAGAAGACCAAAGAGCTGGAGCTTGCCCTACCAAATATATAATTCAAAATATGTTATAAAGCATCTGGAATTATGTAGTGTGATCCTGGTACTGGCACAGAAAAAGACAAATGGATCAACAGAAGAGAATAGAGTCCAGATAAAGATAGTATTTTAGGTTACTGAAGAAAGAATGAACCATACAATAAAAATTGTCTTAAATATTGAAAATTCATGAAGGGAAAAATAAGTAAGACTCTCTAACTCAACCATACCAAAAAACAATGAAATGAAACAAATTCCAGATGGATTAAAAACACAAATAACATAATGCTTTAAAAGTACTAAAAGAAAATATTAGACTATTGTTGCTTTGCCCTCTGTGGATTTGTCACCCCACTTCCCCTGGGTGATGGAGCTGCAAAGAATTACTCAAAGCCTATCTCTTCCAAGCAGTGAGAGACCCTGAACTGGTTAATCTCCCACTGGAACCCTCAAGCAAGAGGCATTCCTTCCTTGGGGAATTAACCTTGAACTAGGGTTCTCATCCCACATTTATTTTCCAGACCAGGAAGTTACAGGAAGAGAACATAGGTGGGGTTATAGTT
>NW_007794395.1:1256-1549 GCF_000696425.1 Galeopterus variegatus | reverse complement strand
GCTGAGTTTTCATTGTTTGTACAAAAGGTTAGTCCACGGTTTCCTGATAAAGAAACATTAAATTTAAAAACTTGAAGTCAGGTAAAAAATAACATAAGACAATAGTATCAAAGCTATGGAGGAGCTAATATGCCAGTCTCTGCCTTTTCTATTTGGAGTGCTTTAAGGCAAGGCATTAAATGTAAATGAATTTACTGTACCGGGTGATAATCCTCAAGAGACAGCTCCCTTGCTGTCAGACAAGAAGGGACCAACTTAGGGGTCCCAAGATAGCTTATTCCCAGTTGCAGCTT
>NW_007794395.1:0-256 GCF_000696425.1 Galeopterus variegatus | reverse complement strand
AAAGTCAGATGAAGAGGCAACTAAATATCATCAAGAAAAATGGCCTCCTAGTAAATGTTTTTTTCATCATCCTTTTTCAAAAAAAAAAAAAAAAATCCCCAGAACTAGGGGAGATTGGTTTTCAAAGAGCAATAAAACAGGCTCAAAAAGAAGGTGATTTCTCTTATTCTCCTGTCTTATGAGGGGAATGAGCCGAGATGGGAGCCATTACCCTACAAGTTATTTAAAGAGTTAAAACATGCAGTTACAGATTATA
>NW_007794394.1:0-1549 GCF_000696425.1 Galeopterus variegatus | reverse complement strand
AAGTTTTGGAACCCAGGAGAACTCGAGAGAGCAAGGCAGTGCAGACATACAGAAGAAATTGGGTTAATGTTCCAAATGTAAGGACAGAGACTCAGGAATGGAAAGAAAAGGCCACAACTCAAAGAACTAAGTCTGAAGGGCATAGCGGAATCTACAATTCTGATTTTACAGTGAATCACTGGTGCAAGGCTCTTCAAACCTTGTCTGATAAGAATCAGCTGGCCCAGGCGAAGGGGCCCCAGGATGAGAATGGAGCCTCCAAGATAAGAACACAGGAAGTCCTCCGAGTCATAGGGAGACTTCAGGCTTTGGGAGACTCTCTGTAAATTGAAATGAGGTTATTATTTAGATGACAACACCTTTACTTTATAACACTGATGTAATGCTCTATCATCTAAACAATAATAGTTTGACCTATGTAAGAGATAGTATGTATTTACAGTCATTTAATGGATGCGAAAACTGTAGTAAATCCCATTTAATCTCAGAATTCATGCATGAATCTGTAGTGGGAGCATTACATAGGCCTTTTGATGTCCAGCCCAGAATTTTACCTTTTGTAGTAGGGGCCTATAATCAGTAAATATCAAAAGTATACAACACATACTTGCCAACTCCATTTTCCTAGAAAGATCTGTTTCTATTTTGACTGGGTGCCTAGTGGACCTTCAGGGAATTTGGTCAAGGAAGGCCAACTGTAATTTTGGACTGACACCAAAAACGAAACATATTTTTCTAAATAAAATGAGTTCAGGTTTCTTTTCCCTCTGTCTTGTGAATCTGAACTGTGTTGGCTATTCACTTTTCATTCTTTTTCCCTCCTGTGAATTGATTCTGTTTTCCCTTTTATGACAGATTGTGTAATTATCTTCATGTGACATAATGTTACCTCTACGTACAGGTGGAGTAGATAGCTGCCAACCAAGTCCACTTTGAAAAACTGGATGACCCTGTTCTCCCGCTGTCCCACCCCTCACCTCGACTGACCACCCTGGATGCCACCATAAGGTGCTGCTAAGACTTTTGTGTAAGTAGAAATGTCACCTGGAAAAGAAATATATTGAGTCATCAGTCATTAACACAGTCTCAGATCAGTTCATCAGGTGAGGAAATCGTAGAGTGATGGCTTTCTGTGTATACTTTTGGTTTATTTACTTAAAGAAAGTGTTTACTTTTTTAAGAATAGCTATAAATGAAGAAGTTTCTGTCAGAAAAAAGTTGATTGTAAAAACTTTAGATTGTGGATCTCAACTTTGGTTGCACTTTAAAATAATCTTGGAATATTTAAAAACGTTTGTGTCTAGTCTACATCCCAACAATATATCTGAATCCTGGAGATAGGACCCTGAATCCATTGCATGTTATATATCTTCCTGGGTAATTCAACTGGGCAGAATATTTGGAAACCACTGCTCTAGATATTTTCCAGCATGAAAAAAATAAAATAAGAATTTTTAAAGCAAGTTTTTTTTCTTGTAGTAGAATTAAAAGATTGAGTTAATTTTTTATAACACAGTATTAAAATAAAATTAATCCTTGATTCAGGATA
>NW_007794393.1:0-1549 GCF_000696425.1 Galeopterus variegatus | reverse complement strand
TAAACATTTGCTAGTGGTTGCTTAACAGAGATGAATGATGAGCTGGAGACACCCCCTTCCCACTCCGACAGGACTGTGACAGGGTAGGAATCTCAGGCCAGGCTTCACTGACCTCTCCTCAATGGTGTGGTCGCTGCATCCACCGCGGTTGTCTCCAGGGTTGGGACTGCCTTTGTGGTTTTGCTCTTAATTGACAAGCCCGCCTAGGGGAGGCCAACTCAGTGAGCCACGTTGTCTTTCCGCATTGCACTGGTAGGTTACAGTTTCAAAATGTCGCCTTACCCATTCCCTGGCGCAGGCATTCAACCTGGCCCCGTTGGAATGTTTTTCTGCTGAGGTCACATCTCTGCCTTTATTATGGAAAATTATGTTTTTAAAAAAAATGATAAACGCGATTTGCTTTACAGAAATTTACTTTGCAGTTCAGCAGCTGGAGAGCATCTATTCAATAAGATAGGGATGACTTTTTAAATCCTGCTATTAGTAAGACTCCCCAGTAAACCTTAAAAGTAGGCTAATGGGAATATTTTAACTAATTGCTATACTAACATTGGTTGTCCGACAAAAAGGACTTTGGTGTGTCATTTAAATTCATTCCTCCACTTTTAAGTCAAACTTAACTAAAACATCACAAACATCTGTCTGTTCCTTTCTGCCAAGTCTCTAGACAAGCCTACTTTTGTTATTTTGGGGAGGGGGCAGGGAAGTAACATATAAATAACTGAGCATCTCTGGGCAAGAAAGCCCACACATTCCCGCTTCGCCACCCTTGAGACGAGCTGGAAGAGGTCCACGCGGCATCATTCCCGTTGCCCAGGGGGCCCCATCCTTCATCCCCATCATTCACTCAGGCATTCCCAAGTTAGGGCAGGGCTGACCCCACATCAGGGGTACCACTTCATCCTTCCTTCCCCCATGTTCTCACAGCCCTAAAGTGAATGTCCATGTGCCATGGCCCTGTCATGTCCAGCCTGGCCTTGAGGAATCTGAGCAGAGCGCCTCAGACCTCTTCTGCACCTACCCACAACTGAGCCTTTCTAATCTACTTTTGTGGCCGAGCCCCTTAAAGAATGAGTACAGACAAATGGACTGAAAGTCTCTCGAGCTTGAGGCAGAGCCTCGTGGACTGATGCCTGTCCCCAGGCTGCTGGCCCGTCCCCAGGAGGTGGTGTCAGGTCCCCGCCAGCAGCCTCTGTAGGCGTTATTGACGAGGACTTGTTGTTCCTGTTCTGTGGATAGTCCCCAAAAGTGAATTCATAAGAAGAAGTGAATTTTGTTAATATATGACCATTCTAAATCTGCAGCTGAAATACCCACCTTCATTTCAAAAGTGAAACAAAGAAAGGATTTCTTTTGAGCTGAGGCCTGGGTGGGGGTGGGATGTGAGGAGAGAAGGGGAGTCGCGTGTGGGAAGAGCCGGCAGGCTGCTGGGGCCCAGGGCCCCAAGATCTGCAAGGGTCTCCTCCCAGTGGGACAATGGATGTTCTACACATTAGCAAACATTAGAAGTTCCGTGTTCTCACAGAAACTTCTGTAAAAGACCTCAAAG
>NW_007794392.1:0-1549 GCF_000696425.1 Galeopterus variegatus | reverse complement strand
TGACCTTGGATTAGGCAATGATTTCTTAGATATAAAACCAAAAGCATAGGCAACCAAAAGAAAACATATATAAATTGAAATCATCAAAACTAAAAGATTTTCTGTGTCAAAGGACACCATCACAAAAGTGAAGAGATAATTCACAGAATGTGAGAAAATACTTATATTTGCAAATCATATATCTGATAAGGGTCTTGTATCTAGTATGATAAAGGAACTATTATAACTCAATAATTAAAAAGACAAACAACCTAATTTTTAAAGTGGAGAAAGGATCTGAATAGACATTTCTTCAAAGAGGATATACGAATGGCCAAGAAACACATGAAAAGATGTACAATATCATTAGGCATCAGAGAAATGCAAGTCAAAACCACAGTGAGACACCACTTCAAATGCCAATAGGCTGGCTATAATAAAAAAGCAGATAATAACAGACGTTGGTGAGGATGTATAGAAATTGATCTCATACCCAGCCCGTGGGAATGTAAAATGGTGCAGCCGCTTTAGAAAACAAAGCAACAGTTCCTTAAAAGGTTAAACACAGAGTTACTATATGATTTAGTAATTCTGCTATCATGTATCTACTCAAGTGAAATGAAAACATGTATTCACACAAAAGCTTGTACGTCAATTGTTATAGCAACATGATTCATAGTGCCAGATGTTGAAAACAATTCGAATATGGAATAACTGATGAATGACTTCTTTCACTTGGTATAACATTCTCAGTGTTAACCTGTGTTAATCAATACTTTACTTTTCATGGTGGATGAATAATATTCCAATGTGTGGACACCTTGAGCAAGCATCCAGTCAGGTCAGAGGCTAACCAGGAGAAAGTACAGCACTGGTAGCCAAGTGAAGAAAGCATTTTAAAGATGAAGGAATGACCAACTCTGTTAAATGATGCTGAGAGTTTGAATAAAATCCAGATTGAAAACTGACCACTGAATTTGTTGATAAGTTTACCTTAACAGAGTTCTTTGAGTGAAATGGTTGGACTGAGATCAAGAGAGAACAGGGGAAAGCAGAGGAAACTAAGACAAGTATTACCCAATCTTCTAAGGACTTTTACCGTAAAGAGGAGCATAGAAATGCTACAGAAGCTGGAAAGAATATGTGTTGCCAGTTGTGCTTTTGTATTATTTTAAAGATGGGCAATATTATGATGTGTAGAGCACTGGTGGAACAATCTAGTGAAGTTGGAGACATTGATGGTGCAGGAGAGAGGCAAATAAGTTGACATATAAGGAGGCAGGAGGATGTGGAAATTCTCTCCTGGATGCTTCTGCTTTTAATCAATGGAATATGAGGTATACTTCTGAGCTGAGAGTGAGGAAGAGGAAGGAATATTGAATTTTTTAGGTGTGAAATAGTCAAGTGGACAGTGGAAGAGTGAATTGAATAGGAAAATGATGAAGAAAACTTTATGAAATTGACAAGTACTATTAAGGGCCCATTTACAGTTTGGGGTCATAAATTCTATTTGAGGCCAAACATTATAGTTTGATGGTGATCACCACATTCCACCCCTGAGTGCAAGCAC
>NW_007794391.1:0-1549 GCF_000696425.1 Galeopterus variegatus | reverse complement strand
TCTGTTGCTCCACATCCTTACCCACAACTGGTATTGTGAATTTTTTGGATTTTAGCCATTTTAATAGATGTGTAGTGGTGTGTCATTTGAAGTTACCTTTTAAAATTATTATTTAACAGAAGAGCACTTGGTTTAGAATAACTTTTAGCTGTATTGTAAGTGTTTTATTCAGCTGTGGAATAACTTCTGTTTTCTGTCACTGTGTAGCTATTGCTCCTGCTTCACACTGCACCTCTCTCCTTCTACACGAACTCTCATCGGGGGGCTTATGCAGCAGTATCTACCACTTCTTCTGGAAACTTCTTCATAAAGCAGCTCTTCTGTACGCCAGGATGTTTGGGATTTCTGCCAAAACCTTCTCAGGACACTTGTCACAGTTTTAATTTCTGTGTATGACTCTTTGAGTCTCTCTTTGTTTCTTTTTACTACAAGAAGTGCAATAAAAGACTAATACTTTCAGGCTGCCCCAAGTAGTTTAATCCCTCTAAGAAGAACCTGATGTCAAATGACATTAATCACAGTTTAATTTCTAGGGTTATTTCTGGATGCAGTTACAGTTTGGCTGGTTTTCATCAAGAAACTGGCTTTAGACTTACATTTAAATTCTTTGAAAGTGACTCTCCGTATTATTCAGGATCCTTTCTTTAGACTAGACTAGTCATCATCTATTTCAATCTTGCAATGCACTGACATTTTACAGGAAGGAGAAAAACAGAATTCACCATTCTGCACAGCATGTGGCTCACGGATGAATGGCTTAGGATGAAACTGAGAGCTTTGTCACCTCTGAATGGTGACTCAGTGAATTCTAAGGAACTCTGAGAGCACTGGATCTGGCTCCGCTAAATGGAAGAGCCACAGTCACCATACTCATGGGCATTTCCTTCCAAAACTTCCCATTTTACTCTAAGCGTATTTCTATGCTACCGCCCCTTAAAACCTATGTGAGGCATCTGAACTCCTTCACTCTTGTAGGAATGTTTTAGCCTGTCCAAGTAGATTCTGACTAGAATTAGCATTCACGTCGGAAGGAAAAAGAGCATTTAATCTATGTGTGTTTGTGTGGAGCCAAGATTCTAAAGGAATTGAAGAGGAATTACAAACAGTGAATGGATGTAATGGTATCCCTGCCATGGAAAAACCTCTGTCCCTAGGAAGGAGGGGTCCATCCACGTGTTTGGGGGTGAACCGGGGTCTGGCCCCATTGAGTCAGGGTGATGCCAAAGAGAAAAGAAGCAAATGTGGGAAATAAGCATGATAAGTATGTGATGTCAGATAAGTATGTGATGGGGAACTTTGGGGACCTGGTCACCCCTAAGTGAGTTTTATAGATGGTCCCTGGTGGGGATCATGACCCGCAAGCACGGTTCTGTGGGTCTGGTCCTGGAGCTCTTCATGGTCAACTGCCCAGTGTGCAGGAGTTTTAGACAAGGGTGTCCTTATTTCCTTCTTTATCTGCACAAGCATGAAAATCATGGGAGTCAAAGCCTATTTGAGTTATGTGTTTCCACTGGAATCTTTGGTGGAATTAGTGGGTCATGCCTTCAAA
>NW_007794390.1:0-1549 GCF_000696425.1 Galeopterus variegatus | reverse complement strand
CATGACTAATTCAGGCCAATGATTGTAGACAGATGTCACAAGGGTCAGTTAAAAGACAGAAAAAAAAATAATTCTTAATTTCTGGTGCACTTATTTTTACAATCTCTTAATGGGTTGTGATTCTTCAGAGGAAAAAAAAATAACAGTGTGGCACTAACAAAATTTTTTGAATTGAAAATCATTTCTCAAATTATAGAAATCTCTACCATTTGATTTTAAGTTCACAGGCCACAGTGTCTGGACCAATACTGTCCAAAAGAATTTTCTGCAGTAATAGAATTGTTCTACACTGCATTGTCTAAAATGGTAGCCAGTAACTTTGTGTGGCTATTGAGCAATGGAAATGTGGCTAGTATGACTAAGGAACTGAGTTTTTTATTTAACTTAATTTAACTTAATTTACATAATCTAAAATCACATGTAAATGTCCACACGAAGCTAGTGGTTACCATGTTGGATAATGCTGGTCTGAACTGATGGTGTAAGCTAAATGGCACAGTGGTGAGGCTAAAAGCATATTTTGTAATGATGAATATGCCAACTGTCCTGATTTTATCATCAAATATTGTATACAAATACTGATAGTCAACTCTGTACTCCACAAATACGTATAACCAATTGTTTCAATAAAAAAGTAAAAAATAGAAAGGATATTTTAAAAAAACTAAAAGCACAATGTCAATTTTCATCTTCCTACCTTCATTCTAATGAAAATGAGCCCTTACTGTACTTTTAGGCACTTCTAGTTCTCTGTTTTGGGAACAAAATATTGACTGGGAAACCACTTGAGCGACTGGAGATTTGCATGTTTTCTAAACTCATTGATTGTGCTTTGATAATTTTCTATGTTACAGAATATGGCAAAAATAGATATAAAACTTCCACAACTCATATTAAATGGTGGAACTTATTTTCTTTCTCATATTGATTCTGCCCTTAAGCATGCGACTTGCTTTATCCTGTGGGATGTTAGTAAACCTAATACAGTACAATCACAGCTTAAAAAGAGATTGTGCAATCGGACTTGTCACTTTTACTACTCTTGGCACTTTTTAAACTGTGATATGGGTTCACTGTGCCCTGGTTACCAACTTGTCTGAGTCTGGTGAGAAAAACACCCCCACAACAAGTTACATGAAGTACATTTATTACTTACAGATAAGCAGTGATGGACAATAGAAGCCTAGGATTTATTGTGAGCCAGTCCCACAGGGTGCAGTTAAACTGCTGGTGGGGACGGGGGAGCATAATAAAGTCTCATCTGCACATGCCCCACTTGCACGACAGCTGAGAGACCCCAGAAGTCATGCTCCCCAGGTCAGAACAATATGACTGCTGAGCTAAAGCACTGAAAGACATACTTTCTTCTAGAGAAGCAGTGTAACAGAGCCTAGGCTGTTCCAGTCACCTCCCTCTTATCTCAAGATGTTGCATTCTCAGCACATTCTATTGTAAGATTTGGGATGAATCCTAATCTCACATAGAACGGGAATACTCACCTCGAAGAGACCACAAGACCATGAGCACTGCAATTAGCAAGAGGTTTATT
>NW_007794389.1:0-1549 GCF_000696425.1 Galeopterus variegatus | reverse complement strand
GCCTTTACCATTGTTCTCCATTTTTGGTAAAGCATAACCCTATTTTACCCATTGTTCAAGCCCAGATCCCTGGAATTATTTTTTAGTTTTTCCCTTCCCTGTAATACACAT
Organism: Galeopterus variegatus; assembly: GCF_000696425.1. Classification (NCBI taxonomy): domain Eukaryota; kingdom Metazoa; phylum Chordata; class Mammalia; order Dermoptera; family Cynocephalidae; genus Galeopterus; species Galeopterus variegatus. The sequence goes on along the minus strand of NW_007794389.1, from coordinate 1,438 downwards.
CAAAACCATCAGCAAATCCTTTCAGTTTTATGTACAAAATGTGTCCTCCATTTGCCAAATGCTCACTGTCTTCCCTGCTACCATCCCAATTCAAATCTCCCTCATCCCTTGCCTGGATAGCTGGCAATAGCATGCACATGTATCTGTCTGTTCCCAACCTGGCCATCCTACATTCTCTTCTCAACATATGACCTCACACTATTTTTTTAAAAAATAAATCATATTATGTAATCCACTTGCTCACAACCCTTTAAATTTGATCTAATTCAGGGTAAGCACAAAGACCCTGTCATGGTCTAAAAGACCCTGAAAGGTCTGTGTCCTGCCTACCCTTCTGATCTCACTCATGGGGCCCTAATTCCTCTCCCCATCCTGCTGTCTGCCATCCTGTGTCAGACACTGTTCTTCCTCAGGACTTTCATGTATTTTGTTCCCTTTGCTGGAAACTTTTCCCTCAGGAGTATCTTCTTGGAACATTTTTTTTTTCAAGTTTTTCTTTACTATGGTAAAATATACACAAATTTTACCATTCTAACCATTTAAAAATGTGCTATTAAGTGGCATTAAATATGTTCACAACGTTGCACAATTGTTACCACTATCCATTTCCAGAAATTTTTCATCATCCCAAACAGAAACTCTTGTACCAATTAAAAAATACCTTCTGCTCTCTTCTTCTCAGGACCTTATAGTCTCTACTTTCTATCTCTATCGCTTTACTTCTAGGTACCTCATAAATGTACCGTCATACCATATTTGACATTTTATGTCTGACTAACTTCACTTAGCAAATGTTTTCAAGGTTCATTCATGTTATTGCATGTATCAGAATTTCATTCCTTTTTAAGGCTGAATACTATTGCATTACATGCATATACCATTTTTTCTCCATTCATTTGGTGATGAACATCTCGGTTGTTTCTAACTTGTGTCTATCATGAATAATGCTGCTATGAACATTGTGTTCAAGTATCTGACTGAGTCCTTGCTTTTAATTCCTTTGGTATATACAGAATTGGTGAATCTTATGGTAATTCTGTGTTTAACTTTTGGAGGAATAACTAAACCATTGTCCACAGGAACTTCACAAGGATTCCAATTCCTCCACATCCTCGCTAACACTTGTCACTTTCCCATTTGCTGCCAGTAGGCATTCTAACGGGGATGACAGTATCCCATCGTTGTTTTCACTTGCATTTACCTATTGACCAGTGATGTTGACCATTTTTTCATGTGCTTGGTCATTTGTATATCTTCTTTGGAGAAATACTATTCAAATTCTTGTCAATTTTTAATTTGGGTTGTTTGCTATTTTGATGTTGAGTTGTAAGAATTTTATATAGTCTGGATAATAACACTAATCATATGTATGTTTTGAAAATATTTTCACTAATTCCGTGTGTTGTCTTTTTCCCATCTTGATATTGTACATTGATTC